>NC_073390.1:55424701-55444701 GCF_028641065.1 Leucoraja erinaceus
ACCGGCCTAGACAGCCCAACCGACCCTTCACAGCATCCACCGGCCTACAGCCCAACCGACCACTCGCAGCATCCACCGGCCTAGACAGACCAACCGACCCTTCACAGCATCCACCGGCCTAGACAGCCCAACCGACCACTCGCAGCATCCACCGGCCTACAGACAGCCCAACCGACCCTTCACAACCTCCACCGGCCTAGACAGCCCAACCGACCCTTCACAGCATCCACCGGCCTACAGACAGCCCAACCGACCCTTCACAGCATCCACTGGGGCCCGACAGCCCAACTGATCGACTGACCGACCGACTGACCCTAATCCTAACCCTAACTCTACATTTTTATTTAACAGTTCACATCATAACTTTACAAAGATAGATAAATTGTAAAACAAAATGATCAGCAAGGTGAGTATTCCTTTTATTCCTTGCTGTTGTTTTGAAGTAATTCGGAGGCAGCCATGAGCCCAGAGTGCTCGCTGCCTAGCTACAATGATTGGTCAATTGGCATCTGACTCAATGTCAAATGTGCTTTGATTGGACAAAAACTACTCGGAATATTTGAGTTTTTTCTCATATATGTCCATGTTTTGGCCTTGATGAGTTGCACGTGTGATTTATATAATATTTCTACACAATATGTTAAAAACTCGGGTAGTTACGTGATTTGGGTCACGAACTTAAACGAAAAAGCACCTAGGCCCACAGCCTATCAGTGGGTCAGGCAGCATCTCTGAAGAATATGGATAGGTGACATTTTGGATCGGGACACTTCTGTACAGTCTGAGGAAGGGCACCAAATATAGACACGAATTGCTGGAGTAACTCAGCGGGTCAGGCAGAGATAGGTCCTGACCCAAGATGTCAACTATCTATGTTCTCCAGAGATGCTGCCTGAGCTGCTTAGTTACCCCAGCACTTTGCATCTTGGTTTGTAAACCAGCATCTGCAGATCCTTGTATCCCCATCTTCAATTCATCTTGGCTGATCTGACTTGATTCTTGTATTAATAGCAGGAAATAATATTGTGAAATTTGCCTCAAAAAACTATGATAGTGCAGTTTACATCTAATCATAAAACTGCTCACGTAGATCCTTGTTGTAACACTAGATCGCTTGACCAACATCACCAACATATAATGGAACTACAAGGCAAGGTTGGAGATAGGAAATGTTTAGGATGGAACTGCAGATGCTGCTGGTTTACACTGATGATCGACACAAAATGCTGGAGTGACTCTGGAGTGGGACACTGGAGTGGGACAGGTAGCATCTCTGGAGGGAAGGAAAGGGGGACATTTCGTGCTCCGCTAAGTTACTCCAGCATTTTGTGTCTATCTTTGACAGGAAATCTTTGTCTATGCAATCACACTCATTGAGCATTGAGTCCATACTCCTCACATCGAGGCAACCCTCTTGCTTCTCTCCACCAATTGCTTTTTCTCCTCCTCCTCCTCCTCCTCCTCCTCCTAATTTTAAGCTTTCATTTATGCAAAAGTCCAAACAATATGATGTTGATGATAATGTGTGAATATATTAAGAGATTTTTGACTGTATCTACATTGTTGATTAATGAGTCATAGTTTGAAGGTTTGTACCTAGTGGAGCAATTGCTGGAATCACTATCCCTGCACAGTGGAACTGAGCGTGCAGAGATTGTAAAACCTACCTAGCCAGCTGCCTCCTCATTACTTCAGAATGAACATCAACTGGTAGAAAACAACACAAGTGCTGGGAGTAACTCTGCGGGTCAGGCAGCCTCTCTGGAGACGATGGATGGGTGGCCGTTTCAGGTTTGGACCCTTCTTCAGACTGATTGTAGGTGGGGTTGGGGGAAGAAAGCTGGAAGAGAGGAGAGGCAGGACAAAGCCTGGCAAGTAATATGGGGACACCGGTGAGGGAGGTTTGTAGTAGGCAGATAGTTGCAACAAAGACCAGAGATACAAACAGAAAGTGTGAGACTGGAGTGTGAGTAGTGAGGTACACATACAAGCAGCAGCAGCACTGGGCCATGGATTCTAACAAACTAATGTAATTGTTCATTAATATATAAAACATGACATTAGTGCACAAACACAAACAAAACAAACCTGTGGTCGTGCTGGAGGTCACCATTACAGAGCTAGGATTAGGGTTGTGCAGAGCAGTTCAAGAACACGATGGGTCATTGGAACGTGGTGGTGTGGAACTTCAGGCTTCTGTACCTGACGGAACGAGGGGAGGGATGGTGGCGATCCTTGATGATAGAAATAAGCAGGGTGTGACCACATCAGCAGTACTGGGCGTAATGTTGATTTCCTTGCCCTAAAAAGGATATATTTGCTATAGTGGGAGTGAAGATTCACCATATTGAGGGCCTGAATGGCTGGTCTGTCAGAGATAGAGAGATTGAGTGGGCTTGGCCTCTGATTCTAGGGTTGTGAAAAAGAAGAATGAGTCATATAACATTTGTCATTATCTCATGAGGGGTTAATGTGTGGAGGATGTTATCTTGGCTAAGGAGATTAGGCTAAAGAGCACTAACGCTAACTAAAGGGGGATGCCATTTAGGTTTTATGTTTTATGTTTGGTATATTTATTAGTATTGTCACATGTACTGAGGTAGTGAAACGTTTTGTTCGGCACGGACTTGTAGGGCCGAGATGGCCTGTTTCCGTGCTGTAATTGTTATATGGTTATATGGTTTTGTATGCTATCCAGTCAGATCAGAAATATCATACATAAATACAATCAAGTGAAACTCAAGTACAATCGATAGAGCAGTGTAAGATATAGAGTGCAGAATATAAGTTCATGAGTTATAGTAGCAGAATTAGGCCATTCAGCCCATCAAGTCTACTCAGCCATTCAATTATGGCTCTCGACCCCATTCTCCTGCCATCTCCCTATAACCTCTGACACTTGAACTAATCAAGAATCTGTCAATCTCTGGTGTTCATGAGTTATAGGAGCAGAATTAGGTCCATATTGTTCTCAGCATTGCAGCACATCAGTACCATAGACTGACATTAGGAGAAATTATTTTAAGAAGAGGGGTGATGAATATTGGAAATTTTCGCTCCAAACGGTGTGTAACTTAAAAGTCTGACTGCATTGGGGAGAGGTTGATATATTTCTGGTTAGTTGAGGAATCGATTAAAGGTTGAGTAGGCAGGAGAATGGTGTCAAGATAACCAATTAGTCTCAATTAAGGGTTTGGACACGCTAGAGGCAGGAAACATGTTCCCGATGTTGGGGGAGTCCAGAACCAGCGGCCACAGTTTAAGAATAAGGAGTAAGCCATTTAGAACTGAGACGAGGAAACACTTTTTCTTACAGAGTTGTGAGTCTGTGGAATTCTCTGCCTCAGAGGATGGTGGAGGCCGGTTCTCTAGATACTTTCAAGAGAGAGTTAGATAGGGCTCTTAAAGATAGCGGAGTCAGGGGATATGGGGAGAAGGCAGGAACGGGGTACTGATTGGGGATGATCAGCCATGATCACAATGAATGGCGGTGCTGGCTCGAAGGGCCGAATGGCCTACTCCTGTACCTATTGTCTATTATCTAACATTGACAATAGACAATAGGTGCAGGAGTAGGCCAGTAGGTAAACTGTAGCCCCTGGTTCTGGACTCCCTCAACATCAGGAACATTTCCTGCCTCTAGCATGTCCAAATCCTTAATAATCTTATGTTTCAACAAGATGCCCTCTCATCCTTCTAAATTCCAGAGTATACAAGCCCAGCCCTCCATTCTATCCACATACAACAGTCCCGCCACCCCGGGAATTAGCCTTGTGAACCTACACTGCACTCCCTCAATAGCAAAAATGTCCTTACTCAAATTTGGAGACCAAAACTGCACACAATACTCCAGCTGTGGTCTCATTAGGGCCCAGTACAACTGCACAGTTCATTGCCTATATTTAAGAGGGAGTTAGATGTGGCCCTTATGGCTAAGGGGATCAGAGGGTATGGAGAGAAGGCAGGTACGGGATACTGAGTTGGATGATCAGCCATGATCATATTGAATGGCGGTGCAGGCTCGAAGGGCCAAATGGCCTACTCCTGCACCTAATTTCTATGTTTCTATGACCCCTTTGCTCCTATACTCAACTCCTCTTGTTATGGCCAACATGCCATTCGCTTTCTGTACCTGCATGCTTACTTTAAGTGACTGATGAACAAGGACCCCCCAGATCCAGTTGTATTTCCCCTTTTCCCAACTTGACACCATTTAGATAATAATCTGCCTTCCTTGAATGGCACAGCAGGCTCAAAGGACGATAACTCCAATATTTGCTCCATTTCTGAATTAAATGTCCATAGAATATAAGAAAATGTAACCCTTTGAGAAAAGTGTCTACTAAAACCCATTTTGTCTACTGATACAGCTTTCCATATATTTCTACTGACCTGAATTAAAGAACTCATGTGGAGCCTTTTTGGTAATCAGCTTTAAATTAAATCTTTCTGACATTTTAAATCTTCCAGTGATGTTGACTACCTATGTGAATGTTCTTGCAAACACTCAGTTATTTCACTGAAGAAACATACCATTGCAGCAGGTTATCCTTTAATCTCTTGATTGATGTACTGACTATGTCAAACTTCTTGCAAAAGATCATGAAAAATTGCTTCTGCTTCATAATAACCATCTAATCTCTTGATTTTGTTATGTTAAAATGTGACTGGATCTGTCCCCGTTTTTCCTTTCTGCTCTGTCCATTGATGTAAGTATGATAAAAAGTTACATTGGAATTATACTTCAACTTAACGTCAATGAAACTGCAAAGGTCTTTCAGATCTTGAGTGGTCATTGACCAGGCCAGTTTTGATCTTGATCATTTCTTTGAAATTTATTGATAAATTATTTTTTTCTCTACATTACAATCAAGTGCAAGGTCAGCAGCAAAAGACTTCATACACAGCATATTATGCCCAAGAATTCAAAGTCATCAGGCAAATTTACTTTCCTTATGTGCGAATCGTAAGTTCAACAAGTAGCTCTTGACAAGATTCCAAATCTTTGATGCAGTTGTTGGAATACTTAAAGCTGTTCAGGAAAATAACACTGCCACGATTTTGTATGAGTGAGAAATTTAACAATTAAATTAAATATGCTGCAGTGCATTAGCAAAGAGGTGCAAGTGTAAACCATCAGCAAATGTGCCCCAGCTTGATTTTAATGATAACTTACTGACTTTAAAAAATATATTTTATTCACCAATACCTGTTAGTTGGGCATATATATATATATTTATCCCAGGCTAAAGATGTGCCAGGAACCTCCTCAATGCTGGGCCTCACCATTTCCCCAATGTTCAAACAACAACCACAATTTGTACATGCCAACAACTGCATTAAAGCAAGACAGTGTTAACATATATGATACAGATGCACAGAAAATGAGCCTTCATTGATAAAAATAATTAATTTAAAACACTATATATAAACTATTAATATGCAAACTATTTTACAAGGGACAATCAACCACACTGCCAGGTAGAAATACCATAATATCTTCCGAATCAAAACTTATTTCTCTGAATAAGATTAAAAATAAAACAGATTTTACAATTATGTACAGACGAGAACAATAAAACAAGCATTCAGTTTACTATGCGATAATAAACCCTCATTTTAACAGACCCTTTATAATGGATTTCAGTTACTGTAGATGGACCTGCCCGTGCCTTCCCGGCCCCGGCTTCCAACCCTATCCCTTCTTCAGCCTTCTGGCTGCACTTCACACCCACCACTCACATCTTTGGACACTGTGCGTATGGGAGAGGGTAGGGCTGAAGATGTCCTGATTGGGGCTTGCTCCTGGGCCTGGCCAAGCTGGCCATCCGCATGGCTCTGCCCGAGCCGGCTGCCTGCCACTTTTCCAGGGGGTTACGTCCGCGCCCGGGTGGTACTAGAAAGGGACTACGTGCTGCCCATGCGCACCCTGTGGGATTTCAGGGACCGCTGGGCACCGCAGGGGTTCGAATGCAACCTAAATAACGATGGTGATATAGTTGTATAATAGTTTCTCTATATTACTTCATGTCTGATCTTGACCACTTCCTGTTCTGTATATTGATTTTAGAAAAAACACTGCCACTTATGGCTGTGATTTTTAGCCATCTTACTCAGAGTCCCCTCCACTGTGCAGGACAAGAGGATTTTTCCCATCAATTAAAAATAAAAGAGTTATTATGTTAAAAAAATGTTGAGATTTTCTCTCCTGAAGGCTAGGCCCCTTCCGGAAGGACTATAAAACCCGGAAGTGTTGAGTGCCTCAGTCAGTCTCTGCAAGATGGGGGAGCGTGAGGGTCACATCTCTCAGTCTGAGCTGTGAATAACACTGAACACATGTCTACTACACTGTGTGTGTGGTTTTACTGACATTGAGTGCCCTTAACGTGGTTTGAAAATGAAAATGTGGTTGGTTTGTAGTAAAGCACAGCAAATGGCTGTTGGTGGTGGCTGGTTTGAAGTGAAGCACCCTGCTTGAAGTGGCATGAAACTGCACTTGAATTTGGTGGCCTTGCACCCTGCTTGAAGTGGTATGGAACTGCACTTGAGTTTGGTGGCCTTGCACCCTGCTTGAAGTGGCATGAAACTGCAATTGAATTTGATGGCCTTGCACCTTGCTTGAAGTGGTAAGGAACTGCAAGTGGTAGGGAACTTGAAATGGTAGGGAACTGCATGAATGTGGTGGCCTTGCACCCTGCTTGAAATGGAATTTCAAAGAATAGCCGTGAGTCAACTGCCAGCCCACCAGCCGTGAGTGAGCTGCCAGCACATCAGGCTTGAATGACTGAGCTGCCACCGCAAGAATCCATTTGGCCCACAATGTCCATACTAGCCCTCTGGAAACCAGTCCCTTCAGCCCACAACACCAATACTAGCGCTCCAGAAAGTGCGCCCCCTCCCACCCCTCCACTGGCCACCAATATTGGAATTGGTGGAGAGTTGGAATATTGCGTTGGTGGATCAGCCCTCCCGTGTGAACATGGGACCCAACGGGTCCCACTTAGTCTAGTTTAGTATATTTGTTTTGCTTGTATTGTGGTGGTGGGCTTGTTTCGAATAATTTAGTATTGTACAAACAAAAACAACCCATAGCACCTTCTTCACTGAGCACAGTTCGTTTGAAGTGGCTGTTGTTGCTGCTCACGTTGTAGCCCCTGGGGACAGTGCTTTCTTTTTTGTTTAGTTTCGTTTCGAAATACAGAGGGGAAACAGGCCCTTCAGCCCACTGATTCCGTACCGGCTAGCGATCCCCGCACATTAACTCTATCCTATACACACATTATGGACAATTTTTACACATACCAAACCAATTAACCTATACGTCTTTGGAGTGTGGTAGGTACAGACAGCACTCACAATTGGGGCCGAACCCGGGTCTCTGGTGTTGCAAGTACTGTAAGGCAGCAACTCTACCGCTGTGCCACCGTAGTCACAGCATCGATGGGATGAGCCCAGTCACCATGGGCCTCCCTCCCCTCTAACCAGTTCTCGCTTCTCTGCTGTCTACTCCCCGCTGCTCACGCCTCCTCCTCCTTTTCCCGTAACTCTGTCCACTCGCCTTCTTCCTCCCCTCCACCTCCTTCTCCCACGGAGTTGCCAGCATACTCCATATAGGAAAGGGGGGAACAAACTGTTGAGCGACAGGAAGAAGGGAAAGCTGGTGAGAGCAGAGGGAGTTCCACGATGACCGGGTGCTTCTTGTGATTGGCAGCGGCCTGAAGAAAGTGCTGTCCCCAGGGACTACAACAACAGCTGGTGAAGGAAGGCTCGCTGGTGCACACCAAAGGCATCGATCCCTAGTTTTTAGGTGAAACAACAAAGTGCTGGTGTAACATAGCAGATTGATTCAGTCTGAAGAAGGGTCCCGATGTTACCTATCCATGTTCTCCAAAAGTGCTGCCAACCTGCAGAGTTACTCCAGCACTTTGGGGTTTTTTTGTGTATTCAACGTCATCTGCAGTTCTTGGTTTCATATAAAATTATAAAAGGACTGGACAAGTTAGGTGCAGGAAAAATGGGGGAGTCCAGAACCAAGGGCCACAGTCTAAGAATAAAGGGGCCATTTAAAACTTAGATGAAAAAAAATGTTTTCACCCACTGAGTTGTGAATTTGTGTCATTCTGCCACAGAGGGCAGTGTTTGCCAATTCAATGGATGCATTTAAAAGAATTAGATAGAGCTCTTGGGGCTAGCGGAATCAAGGGGTATTGGGAGAAGGCAGGTACGGGTTACTGATTGTGGATGATCAGCCATGATCACAATGAATGGCGGTGCTGGCTCGAAGGGTCGAACGTCCTCCTCCTGCACCTATTTCCTATGTTAACCTCATACAATGATAATACACTACTCGGTTATAGAGGACAAATGGCAATAACAGACACCGGTCCCCCCCTTAGCCTATGGTCTGTAATAATGAGGGTTTAATGTATTTAACCTGAATTAGGACATTGGAATGTTCGAAACCCTGGAAGGGTGACTTTGCCTTGAACGTAGATATTCTTATCTGAACCACGGTTTATACGTTTCACCATATTTTTCTCAAACATCAGAGGGTGGTAAGCTCCCAAGGTGCAGGCTTGGTCTTGGATCTTTTCATAATAATGGCAGAGATCAGTCTGTCTTTGCGAAGGAAGGAATTCATAGACGTCTATTTCATTGCAAACGGTCATCATTAATAGGATACCTGAGAATGAAAGAAATACTTTAAATTATGGCAAATGGGCCAGTGAAAGAGAAAAACTAATACATATTAACTATAAATTGCAAATTCAACTAAAAGTGTAGACACAAGTGAACATGCAGATATAAACTCAACATAAACCAATCTTGCATGTTTAATAGAGATTGTTTTTAAATCAGATGATTACATGGGCATCATGCCTCATATCGTGGCAGCTCTGTTGACTTACTCCACATTGCATATTCATTGACCTTATAAACCGAGCAAAGAAAGAGATGGTATACTTTGCAAGTCTGAAATAGTTCTTGGAGATACACGGCAGGTCTGTCATAAGGTCATGTGATAGGAGCAGAATTAGGCCCTTTGGCCCATCAAGTATACTTCGCCATTCAATCATGGCCGATCTATATCTCCCTCCTAACTCCATTCTCCTGCCTACTTCTCTTAACCATCTGACAACATACTGATAGCATCTGTGCAGAGAGAAACCAAGTTAACATTTCAGGTTGATGATCTTTCATCAAAATTGAATGGGTGAAGATATGTCTTTTTTTAAAGTAATTATGAGTTCAAGGGAAGGGAAGGAAGAGGAAAGAAAATTGATTGAGTGAGTGAATGAATGAATGAATGAAATTTACATACAATTAAATGCTTTGTTTTGCATACAACCTAGGCGGTACACAAGTGTAGCTACGTGTTGGTGCCGACAATGTTACAAAAGTACCCAACTGTCTTATCTACTGCCTGCTGCCACACTTGGAAGCAGCTCACCACCTCCTCCCGTAACGGGCTGTTCTCCCACCACGTCAGATCCCCCCATTGCACTCAGTCACGGGGAAGGTTGGTGATACATTGGAGAGAAAGATGACAAAATGGTAAGGATGATTGCTGAGGGTAAGACGGAATGGATTGCAATAGAATGTATATATGAGGGGATAAGTGATTTAGTGGAGCTATAAATGGAAATAACAGAATCATTGGTACAATAAAAAAATAAGGGATAAGTGATTTAGTGGAGCTAAAAGAAAGAAGAGCTGTTCCTCAAATGGATGCTTCATGAGAAGAGTACGGACAGAGAGGTCAGTGTGAATGAGACAATGCTTGGCAAATACCAGGCAAATGAGTCCAAAGATTAAAAGTGGTGTTCAGCACAATGATTACTGAATTTAGATGTGGTCTCCCAACAATGAACATCAAATGACATGCAGGGTTGTAGGTTAAATGGCTTCTGTAAATTGTACATAGTATGTCGGATGGGATAGTATAGAACTAGTGCACGGGTGATCAATGCCGAAGAGCTTAGTTCCATGCCGTATCCCTAAAACTAAAATTGCTGTTCCTCTGGAAAGAATCTCTGGGCACCAGACATTGGGAAGAGAGGAGGGGAAGAGCAGTTATCGCATTGCACATATTTCCAAGCGAGGGTGACATGCAAAGGGTTCGAATCTCAAAGGAAAATGGGAGGAGTCACACTATGTAGTTGGAATATAAGGGGTATTAATGAACCTATTAAAAGGGGCAAGATACTAGCTCAGTTGAAAGCATACAACACGGACATTTCGTTCCTACAGGAAACGCATCTTAAACATCAAGATCAGATGAGACTGAGGGCTAACTGGATAGGCCAAACATTTCACTCTTTATTCACTTCTAAATCTAGAGGTACTGCAATTATTATCCGTAAAGGAATTCCATTTAAATCAAAGAATACTATTTCAGATAAGGAAGGGAGATATCTTATAGTAGCAGGAGAGATCAATAATACGCCAATTACGCTGGTAAATATATATGCGCCCAACTTTGATAACCCTCAATTTTTTAATAAAATTCTGAATATAATTGCAGAATTTAATTATCAAAATGTTATAATTGGAGGAGACTTCAACTGTGTTTTAGACCCTTATTTAGATAAATCGATGCAAAAACAAAAAGGTAATATGAAATCTAAAACCAGTGAACTCTTACATACATATATGGAAAACACAAATATAGCAGATGTATGGAGGATTGCAAATCCGACGGGAAGGGACTACTCGTTCTATTCAACGGTGCATAAAACATATTCACGGATAGACTATTTTCTTGTGGATACAAAATTAATTACACACACTATGAATCCTAAATACCACATTAATGCGATTTCAGATCACTCTCCTTTAACCTTTGTTTTAAAATTAGAAGGAATGTCTATGAATAAATCGTTCTGGAGGTTTAATTCGCAACTTTTAAAAGACCCACAAGGGAGTATATATCTAAAAAAACAGATGGACTTATTCTTTGAGATAAATGATACACCAGATATATCCCCCACGCTATTATGGGAATCCTTTAAAGCATTTATTAGAGGAGTCATTATTTCATTTCAAGCTTATCAAAATAAAAAGAATAAGAAAGAACAAAGACATTTAGAAGAACAAATAAAACAATTAGATACAGATAATGCTAAAGATCCAACTATGGATAAACATAATAAAATCCTATTATTGAAATTCAAGCTGAATAAATTATTGTCAGAGAAAGTTATAACATTATTCCAAGTTACAAAACAAGAACACTTTGAATTCGGGGACAAACCCCACAAACTCTTAGCACGCCAATTGAAAAAACGGGAAAAAGAGAATGCAATACTAAAGATTAAATCAGATAGTGGGGAATTATTAACATTACCCAAGGATATCAATAAAAGATTTGCTCAATTTTACGAAAATCTATATACATCTAAAACGTCAATAGATAATAATAAAGTTTCAGAATTTCTGGAAAATTGTAACCTCCCAAAATTAGAATTGAGGGAACAAGAGGAACTGGGAGCAACAATTACTTCTAAGGAGATAGAAGACACAATAAAAACACTAAAGAATGGCAAAACACCAGGACCAGACAGATTCAGTAGTGAATTCTATAAAGCCTTTTACGATATAGTTACCCCACGATTACAGAAAATGTATACATACGCTTTTAAAGAGCAAAGCTTACCCGAAACATTAGCAGAATCAACGATCACATTAATACTTAAAAAAGATAAAAACATAGAAGAACCAGGCTCATATAGAGCTATTGCTTTGTTAAATACGGATCAAAAAATAATAGCGAAAACACTAGCCAGTAGACTAAGCAGGTACGTTAGTAGATTAATAAATGGAGATCAAACAGGATTTATACCTAAGAGACACTCATTCAATAATTTGAGACGTTTGCTTAACATAATGCACTCACATAAATCTCACGACCAAGAGTTATCTATTATCTCACTGGACGCAGAAAAAGCGTTTGATCAAGTAGAATGGGATTATATGATTAAAGTATTGCAAAAATTCCAATTGGGAGAAAACTTTATCGCATGGATAAAACTATTATATAACAAACCTACGGCTAGAATATTAACTAATAATATTTTATCCTCGAAATTTGAACTATCAAGGGGCAATAGACAAGGATGCTCATTATCACCGCTGTTATTTGCTTTGGTAATTGAACCCCTTGCTGAAAAAATAAGAACACATCCGGATATTTATGGTTATAATACAAAATACTCAAAGAATAAAATATCCCTATATGCCGATGATGTACTACTGTACATCACAAAACCACAAATTAGTATACCAAACATATTAAATTTAATTGAGGACTTTGGATCCTTTTCGGGATATAGAATAAATTGGAACAAAAGTGAAATTATGTCGATAAAACCAAAAGACTCAACACATCTTCGGAAATTTCCCTTTAAAATAGCTACAGAAAAATTCAAATATTTGGGAATTGAAATTACTAGAAATTACCAAGATATGTTTAAAGCCAATTATAATCCCCTACTCAAGAAATTGAATAATCTGATTAAATTCTGGAAAACACTTCCGATGTCCTTAATAGGCAGAATAAATGCTATTAAAATGGTTTTCTTACCACAAATTCTATACCTATTTCAATCAATACCTATATATCTCCCAAAAAAGTTTTTCAAAAAATTGGACTCAGACATTACAAATTTTATATGGGATTATAAATCCCATAGAATACAAATAGCACACCTTAATAAACGAAAAGAGCTGGGGGGTCTAGCGCTCCCTAATTTTATGTATTATAATTGGGCAGTAAATATTAAAAATATGATTCACCTGCTGGACAATTCTGCACAGCAGGCGGACTGGATGGTAATGGAAAAAGGGGACTGCTCCCCGAGTAATATAGGAGCGACCATCCTCTCACCAATAAATTTGAATAATAAAAATTATAATAAAAATCCAATTATACATAACACAATAAGAACATGGAAACAAATAAAACAGAATTTAAAATTAAGAAACCTATCTCTTTTAATACCAATAGTCAATAATCCATCGTTTAAACCATCAATCATAGACAAATCATTTATACAATGGGAAAGAATGGGAATTAAAACGCTCGAAGATCTGTATGAATTGGGGAATTTACTATCATTTCAACAACTACAACTGAAATATAATTTGAAAAATAACCAATATTTTAAATATCTTCAAATTTGTGATTATCTGAAAAAAAACACAAAAGACTATCATAATATGCCTTCCGACTTATTGGATGAAGCAATGAAGACCAAGGCGGAATCAGCTAATTTAATATCGTACCTATATAATATCATTTTAAACATAGAAATACCCACAACAGATGGAATTAGAAAAGATTGGGAACAAGAATTAGCTATAAAAATCTCAAAAGAGACCTGGGATAATCATTTACTACAGGTGCATAAATGTTCGATCAACGTACGACATACGCTCATCCAATTTAAAACATTACATAGATTATATTATTCAAAAACTAAATTAAATAAAATCTTCCCTAATGTTTCACCAATCTGTGATAAATGCCTGTGTCAAGAAGCTACCATAGGGCACTCTTTTGTTTTTTGTACAAATATCCAAAAATTCTGGTATGAAATATTTGATATTTTTTCAAAATTGATCAAAATAAAACTGGTACCAAAACCAGAATGGATTATCTTCGGAATATCGGAAGGTAACCCTGAATTAAACGTGTTTCAGAAGAATTTATTTAATTACGGGCTAATAATGGGAAAAAAGCTTATACTTAAATTCTGGAAAAATGCGCCGACACCAACAATAAAAATGTGGATATCAAATATGTTTGAAACATTACATTTGGAAGAGATGAGATTCCTCCTAGCAGGTAAAGCAGACCAATTCCAAAAGACGTGGTCTATGTTTCTGGACCTATTACAAGTATGAGGTGCAATAGTAATTTAAAAAAAAAACAAATATATAAATAAGTGGTATCAGGACCTGGTAATGGGAGGTAAAACAACAAAAACAGACTTGGTTGGTAGTCCCCTTTCTGCGGAGTTTAATGTTATAATAGAGCGATTGTTTCTATTTTCTCTTTCTTTCTTTTCTAGGGTCTATTTTCTCACTTTACTTCCTTCTCTAACTTCTTTCCTAAGGGGCTTTCTTTTCCCAACACTCTTGCACTTCACGACTCTCTTGCACTTTCTTTACTTTCCTTACTTCTACCTTTTTCTTAAAGCTCAAAAAAAATGAAGCGGTACAAAAAATGTATTAAGACATATGTGTTATGCAGGATTGTAATTTACCGTACTTCTAATAAAAATAAAATTAAAAAAAAGAAAAAAAAAAAAGAATCTCATTGTGGAACAGAATATTAAGAAGGGAACCACCTCTTCAGCAAGTGGGAAAACAAAGGAAAGATGAAGGTGATGGTGAGATCGAGTTGGAATTGGTGAAAATGGCAGAAGGTGATTAGCCAAAAGTGGCCGATGGCAAGCAGAGGGGCCAGTATGCTATCACAGAATAGGCATCTAGTGGCATAAGTGAGAGGACAAATACACAAAATAAAACAAATACCACCCATAGTAAGGGAAGGCATCTCATCCAGTAACTTTGCAAAGAGCTGTGTAACAAAGATGGAGAAACTACAATGGATGAAGTTCTCAAAGAAAATTGTTGTGAAAAAGCATTAGAGCTTCTTTCATTTAAATTCAATGCAGATAGCTGGCAGTGTTAAAAATATCACTGCTGCTGAATCCTATTCATTTGTGCAGTTTCATGCAGAGGATCAGTTGCTTTTGCTTGTACCTAATTGAAGGATTTTCTACATTTATTTCATTCAGGTAATAGACAATAGGTGCAGGAGTAGGCCATTCGGCCCTTCGAGCCAGCACCGCCATTCAATGTGATCATGGCTGATCATCCACAATCAGTACCCCGTTCCTGCCATTTCTCCATATCCCTTAACTCCACTATCCCTAAGAGCTCTATCTAACTCTCTTGAAAGCATCCAGATAACCAGCCTCCACCACCCTCTGTGGCAGAGAATTCCACAGACTCACAACTCTCTAATAAAAGCATTCTAACAGACAGAGTTACAGTGACACAGCGGTAGAGTTGCTGCCTTAGAACACCAGAGATCCAAGTTCGATCCTGACTACAGGTGCTGTCTGTACGGAGTTTGTACGTTCTCCCTGTGACCATGTGGATTTTCTCCAGTTGTTCCAGTTTCCTCCCACATTCCAAAGACGTGCAGGTTTGTAGGTTAATTGGCTTCTGTAAATTGCCCCGAGTGTGTAGTATATAGAGTCATAGAGTGATGCAGTGTGGAAACAGGCCCTTCAACCCAACTTGCCCACACCGGCCAATATGTCCCAGCTACACTAGTTCCGCCTGCCCACGTTTGGCCTATATCCCTACAAACCTGTCCTATCCATGTACCTGTCTAACTGTTTCTAAAACGTTGGGATAGTCCCTGTCTCAACTACCTCCTCTGGCAGCTTGTTCCATACATCCATCCCCCTTTGTGTGAAAAGGTTATGCCTCAGATTCCAAGTAAATCTTTTCCCCCTTCACCTTAAATCTATATCCTCTGGTCCTCTATTCCCTTATTCTGGGCAAGAGACTATGTGTCCACCTGATCTATTCCTCTCATGATTTTGACACCTCTATAAGATCACCCCTCACCCTCCTGTGCTCCAAGGAATAGAGTTCTAGCTTGCTCAACCTGTCCCCACATAAATCTTCTCTGTACCCTTTCCAGCTTGACAACATCTTTCCTATAACATGGTGCTGAGAACTGAACACAATACTAGCATGAATCAAAATCATTTTTCATCTCGTACTATAATTTTTCACTCATTTATACCTGAAGGTGTAACTAGTGTACGGATAATCATAGGTCAGCATGGATCGGTGGGTCGAAGGGCCTGTTTCCACGCTGTATCTCTACACTAAACTAAGATGAATTTGGTTTCAACTTTGACCATAGTCACTTCATAAATGTTTTAATATTCTTAGATAAAACCGTATAGTTTGCACCTATGCTTGCCTTTGAATTTGGAATGTGGGACATTCCTATGAGCTGACCTGATGCATATTATTCTCTGAACTCTTTTTTCCAACACATTTTCCCGTTCTTACCCAAATAGTAAAAAAATATTCTCAACTTTGTATTGCTAGCTCTACCTTGTATTGCTAGCTCTACCTTGTATTGCTAGCTCTACCTTGTATTGCTAGCTCTACCTTGTATTCTCATTGTCCATTTTGAGGGACAGTTAATAATCAACATGCAGTGGTGGACATTTAACGGTATATTAAAAAAAATATGCAGAATAGATACACAGGGATTGGTCCTGTAACCTCAAGAATGGTGCTTTCACCACAATTCAGAAAAATCATAGGGGTATTGATTGGAATCTAAATGATTCTGACCGGTCTTGATAAGATGAATGTGGTGAGGATGTTGGAATTTAGAAACCAGAGGTCACGTATAAAAATAAGAGGTACACCATTAATGACAGGCAAACAAAATAGTTGTTTTTTCCCTTGGAAGTTTCCACCCCTTCATCAACAAGGAATGTAGCAGGAGCTTTGAATATTAAGGTAAATGTAGTTAGGTTGTGTAGATCAGTGCATGTTCCCTTAACCATAGTGACCTCCCCACTACTAACCACTCCCCATTGTCTCCAGTATAATTGTAGTGTCCCCACCTCTAGCTCGCTCTCTAGCTCCAGTGATGACCACGGACAGCTACAGCCTAGTGTTAACTCTCAGTTAATAAACAGTTACAGTAAAAAGACTTGTGTGTGCAGTAAGTCATTTTACAGGTTGTTGACAAGCAAGGCAGGTAGGAGGATTGAAAGTTTACCAGGGACCAGGGATGGAAGTGGGTTTTAGGAACTAGGGGTACTCTAAGGTCCGTGAGGCTGAGGTTGGGAAGTAAGGGGGGAGGGGGGATTATCTTATGTGTGGACATACCCATGTAAGAGTACAAGAATGCATAACTTGTTGATTGTGTATTTATAATATAGTTTATTGTGTTTTATATGTCATATCTGTTTTCTTGCATCTCTCTCTCTGTTTACATTACAAAATGTTCCATCATGGTAGATAATGGTATAGAAGGGTCTCAACCCAAAACTTCACCTATTCCTTCTCTCCAGAGATGCTGCCTGACCCGCTGAGTTACTCCAGTGAAAGACAGAGAGACACAGCGAGAGGGAGGGAAGGAGAGAGCGAAAGATAGAGAGACACAGCGATAGAGGGAGCGAGGGCGAGAGGGAGAGAGAGCGAGAGAATAATAAAATAACGTGACTACCTGCACACCAGAAGAAGCTCGTGGTCCAGAGCAATGACAGTGAGTTTATTAAATTCTCCCATGAATTTTATTCAAAGGAACGCAGTGTCATTAATACACGGTCAAAACACAATTACATTTACTGAGGAATGTGGATAGATGAATAACACATTGTATAACTACGTGTTAACTACTGGCTGTTAACAAGTGCTAACAGTGGTAGTTAACAAATCGTTTTCATCTCATGGCCGATGCAGAGTGACTCGTTGTAACAATTATCCATGATCATCCTTGTACAGCCATGATCATATTGAATGGCGGTGCAGGCACGAAGGGCCGAATGGCCTACTCCTGCACCTATTTTCTACGTTTTCCATGGTCATTTAAAAAAAAACATAACAATCGACTCCCTTCTTGTACAGAAATTGTACATAAACTGGAAACTGAAAAGTAGGGGAACGCCATCAGTCCCCCTGCGTACCCCCCCCATTTCCATAACTGCCAGGGACACACAGGCACTCAGAGCCCTGTTATCGTCTGATCAGCCTTGGTGTATTGAATAGTGGAGCACTCAAGAGGCCAAACTTACATGTTTGTAAATCTAATATACAACAATAAAGCCTTGGCCGACAGAATGCCCCAGTTGCCAAACATTTTCCCTTCCCATTCCCATATTGACTTTTCTGTCTTGGGCCTCCTCCACTATCAGAGTGAGGCCACATGCAAATTGGAGAAAGCACCTCATATTTCGCTTGGGCAGCTTGCAACCCAGTGGTAGAAGTATTGATTCCTCTAATTTCAAGTAAACCATGCACTCCCTCTCTCTCCATCCCTCCCCATCCTAGTCATCGTTTCACTGTTCCCAACCCTTCATTATCACCTCCTCCACAATCAACAATGGACCATTGTGGGCTCCAATTTGTTCTGTACTTTTTCACACCGCTAGTTTCCCTCTCATTCTGAAGAAGGGTCCCGACCCGAAACGTCACCTATTCCTTTTCTGCAGAGATGCTGGCTGACCCCTTGAAATGATGCAGGTTTTCTGTGTAAACCAGCAACTGCAGTTCCTTCTTATAATAAAGTTATACAATACAATACAATACAATTTATTTGTCACTTGAACCTCATTGAGGTCCAAATGAAATGTTGTTTCTGCAGTCATACACACAAGAAAAAAGACCCAAGACACAACACAATTTACACAAACATCCATCACAGCGCATCTCCTCCTCGCTGTGATAAAAGGCAAAAAAACTTATCTCTCCCCTGCACTTCCCATTCCCCTCCCGATGGCAGAGTCAAAGCCCCCGGCCGGCGCTAGCAAAGTCCCGCAGCCATTCCAAGCCACGCGGGGCGATGATGTAAGGCCCCGCTCCAGGTACTCTTCAACCCCGCAACTCGGGCGAGTGAAGTCGCCGTTGCAGAAGCCCCGAAAAGCGGTCACCCAGCAGGGACCCGCGGGCTCCCAGTGTTCCTGTCCGCCAGACCTGCGGTTGGAGCCTCCGAATCTCCTGGGTCGGGTCACAGCAGCGCGCCACCACCGCTCCACCCGCTCCAGACTCGGCCAGCTCCACGATGGAGGCCGCTCCACGATGGTGAGTAAAGTCCCCAGGCTCCGCGACTGGAGCCCCAGGTCGTTCCTGCTGGAGGCCGCTCCACGTTGCAGCCCCAATGACATCGGAGACCCGACAAAGAAAAGGTTGGGTCTCCCGTGCAGGGGAAAGATTTTAAAGTTTCCCCCCCACACACACACACACACACACACACACACATACCCCGCCAAAAAATAAATAAAAACTACATTAAAACGGGACAAAAAATAACAAAAAGACAGACGGACGGCAGAGGTCGCTGCGATGTGAGTGATCATGGAAATTATCTCATTATGCTTCTTGCGTTTGAGGCAGCAGAGGTTATGTAACGCCCTACGGGCACTGTAGCCAGTTCAATGTGCTGTTGTCGAGGGACGCGAGGTGAGTACTTGCACAAGGATGTTCACTCACCCATTAGTCCAGAGGAAGGGGGATTGCGCTGGATATCTTCTCCCGCGTTCTCCTGCAAAATGTTCCAAAGCTGCCACTGCAGTTTGGGATTCATAATGTAGAAGGGCTGATCTGGATTCTTTTCACGGTACTTGATGTAATTCTCAAAGAAATCGAAGTCTGGCTGCTTGAACCACTGGAGGGGTAGGGAGGAAAGAAAATACAGGAATGATACTGTGCTGTACCCTGCCACTTGTCTTCATCTCCAACATTGAATTATAAGGAAGAGTTGTGCTATTCGAAGAATCAACCAATGATGTCCCATCATAACTGACTGTCCTGCTGAAATATACCAGATCTCTCCATTATCATTTTTAATTTTTACAAGTGGAATACAAAATCCAAGACAGTCATTCTTGGTAATGAGGACTTCGAACAAGAGTTTGGGAGTTCCTTTGGCATCTGCGTAAAGCCTTTCCTGCACTAGGTATTTTCATGAGTTTCAAGGACAAAATCTAACCTCCAGATTGTGTGAACATACACTTAAGCAAAGCCCTTCACAGAGGCAATTCTTTGTTCTCAGCGTTAACTTATCTTGCACAATAACTGGTGCATGCATGACCTGTCATGTGCAAATGATCACATTCACAATGCCAACAATAAAAGGCATGACTGGAAAGTTAGAAACAATGTTAATTAAATCCAGCAGCTTCATAAAATATGTTTGTCAATTGTTATGAACCAGTATAGTTACAAGC
>NC_073390.1:55447201-55504701 GCF_028641065.1 Leucoraja erinaceus
CCAAAGAGTATTTGAGTGAAACACAAATCTTTAAGGTATGTAGTGAGTACTGTGCCATTCCCTCACATACTATACTTCCTGACATTGGGTATCAGCCTTGCACGAAATAATAGCAGCCAGAAGGATCAAGACATGAAGGTCATGCTTGGGGTGAAGAAGAAATAGGTCATCTTGGAACTCTTGGATGTCATGAGACCATTGCAAATGTAGCAGTCACAAAGTTGGTTGTGGGAAAGGTGCCTTCTCCAAATAGAAGATGTGCACACACTAAACACAGAGAGAGAGAGATAGATATAGAGAGAGATAGAGAGAGAGAGAGAGAGAGAGAGAGAGAGAGGAGTGGAGGGAGAGAGAGAGAGAGAATGGAGGGAGAGGGGGGGAAAAGGAGAGGGGGGGGGGGGAAGAGAGAAAGGGAAAGAGAGATATATCTCTGGGCACCTTAAATGATTTAATAACAAATGTAAGCAATGCCACACTCCTTCCACGTGCATTCAACAACATTCTTGGTGTATACACATGCCTACTCCATGTGATTGTGGGACTACTAATGTTTGTGGTAAGCTAAAAATTAAGGGCTTTTTGAAATTCCTCAAAGGTAAGAGCATACTCTAGCAGGTAAATTAGACCGTACCTTAGTAAGGTTACTTGAATATGGTGCTGGGTCCCAGACTAATAAGACACCTGTTTTGTACAAACTGTCACCATGAAAGTTGTGCTCTCGCCTTGAAAGGATCTGTGGAGAAAAGTTCTGGTTTAGCACATGCAAAATGTATGGTCAGCATCCATTTATATCAGTGAAGGGAGAGCAGAATGGGCGAGTTGATCAGTTAAATGAATTGAATTTCTCACTTTCATAACATCTCGTAAAATCTACACTGTTTGAATAAAAATACTTAAAGAATAGTCCTGTAATTATATTTGAGAGCTGTCTGAGAGATGATGGTGTCTACCTCATTAAAGCAATGGGATTACACAATATAAATAAGGATTATTATTTAGCTCCCTTTTATAAAATGGAATTCATTCCAAGTTCTAAATATCCCAAACCATTTATTTAAAAACTTCTACGTTACTCCAACTGACACAATCAGAATTTTACTTTCCCCAAAGCTACGCACATCAGCTACTGACAATCCTCAAGCCATCTGTGAATATCTCTCTGCAGATGGTACTCTAGCTCTTTATATTCCATGCCACATTTATTGGTCCACACACTTCCATATCCTAGACTTCTGCAGTTCAATGTAATCTTTGAGTTGAGACTGAACCTAACCCGTAGGAAATAATTTGCAAGCTCACACAGAAATACAACCAATTGCCCTTTGAAAAAAATATTTAAAGCAATCCCACATCACAAATAAGGTAATGTGAAAACAAAGAGTTAAGATAGTACATGAAATGACCAAAGGTTTGTGTGAAACATTGAGTTCTCCATTTTCAAGTAACAGCTCCCTCTCTTGCCTCTGCCCCTGCCCCTGCCCCCACGGCAGTGTGCATACATTCCTCCCACCATCCCAGTCACTCTGCTCCTCCCCCACCCCCTCCATATGCTCATTGCCCAATGTTGTACCCCCACATCTCCCTTGGGCTTTACATTTCACTTCTATCCTTATCTGACACCATTTTGCCACTTTTCACCTCCAGCCTTTGCCATTGGCTCCACCCATCTGCTAATCAATGCTGCTGTATTTCACACACGTGTAACTGCACTGTCAATTTTTGTTGTTGTATATTTACACAAGCGGGCACCACCATATTTTGGCACCATTTCCAAAGTACAAATTCAAATCCAAAACAATCCCCCTCACCTGCATCCACCCATCACTTTCCAGGTTTTGCTTCAACCCTAACCCCCCCCCCCCCCCCCCCCCCCCCATCAATCTGCGGAAGGGTCCTAACCCAAAACATCCTCTGTCCATGCTGCCTGACCCACCGAGTTCCTCCGGCACTTTGTATTTCTGTATCAGCACAACATTGATGCTTAGATGTTAAAAATGTTTAAGTTTACAAGCAATCTAAGAAATGGTGAATGAGTTTTACTCCCAATCTTCACACTTTCAAATGCCAGTTGATGCCAGCTCCTGCCAGACCAGATTCACCCTGATATTTGTGCAAGATGTTCAACTTTTGGAGACATCGTTACATTGGCAAAGGGTCCAGAAAAAAAGGGCCTTTGTTTGGATAGAAACATAGAAATATAGAAAATAGGTGCAGCAGTAGGCCATTCGGCCATTCGAGCCAGCACCGCCATTCAAGATACTCATGGCTGATCATCCAAAATCAGTACCCCATTCCTGCTTTTTCCCCATATCCCTTGAACAAATAGCTTCAAGATTTTCTTGTCGACCCTACCATCATCACTTGGGATACAAATTTCAGTCATTCTTTATGGTCAGTTTTGATTAATCTTGAGTTATGCAGTCCTGCTGAAGGTGTGATTGTGATTTTCAACTTTTCAAATGGAAAAACAAACGCACAATGTAAATTAGAAAAATTAATTGGCAACCACCGAATGTAACATTTTACTGCTGGACAAATTCAAATCCATAATCTGCCGAGTTATGCAATACCCAGGGGGAAACAAGCCACTGGATCAAAGCCAGATATTCATTGTTTCACAATGTTTAATGGATGGAGCTATCAATCCCTATATGACACCGTTACATAACACTGATGGGACACTGCAGCTTTCAAAGAGACTTCCAAATTTACGGATTTTCAAATGTTCTTGTCATTATCGAAACAAGGTTTTGAAATTGTCTGCGTGACATTGGAGATCGGTAAATCTTCTAGCTGCTGGCAACGTACTAAATATTAGGTCAGCCACATGTTTTGTGGCCAGCTCGGCTGCTTGGAAACCATTGACTTCATAACCTCAGACACCTAGTCTTCCATTGGGCAGATAAGAAATGAGATTGCCAAATAGATACTAATTTTTCTCTTGGCTTCATGTTCAAGCAAATAAACGCATTGTAGATAGACACAAAAAGCTGGAGTAACTCAGCAGTACAGGCAGCATCTCTGGAGAGAAGGAATGGGTGACGTCTCGGGTCAAGACTATTCTACAGACACACTGTAAGTGAATTCTGAGCAGTAGCTTCTAACTCCTGAACTTAAAGAAAGGAGACTTTGAAGGTATGAACCGGGAATTAAAGGTTTCAAAGGTCTTTTATTGTCACGTGTGCCAGTTGACAGTGGAGATGCAATGGCAAAGATTTAAAGACTGCATGAATGAACTCCAAACATTGTTCATCCCTGTCTGGCGAAAAAATAAAATGGGGAAAGTGGTGAACGAGGGAAACCAAGTCCAAGGAAAAGGCATATAAATTAGCCAGAGAAAGCATCAAACCAGAGGGCTGGGAGAAATGTAGAACTCAACAGAGGAAGACAAAGGGGTTAATTAAGAGGGGGGGGGGGGGGGGGAAGAGCATGAAAGAAAATTTGCAAGGAATATAAAAACTGACTAAAAGACTCTTTGAATATGTATAAAAGAAAAGATTAGTGAAGACAAATGTAGGTCCCTTACAACCAGAGACAGGTGGATTTATAATGGGAAAGAAGGAATTGGCAGATCAGTATTTTGGTTTTGTCTTCACTAAGGAAGACACAATCTCCCAGAAATACTAGGGGACCAAGGATCTCATGGGAGGAACTGAAGGGAATCCACATTAGTCAGGAAATGGTGTTAGGTAAACCTTTGGGACTGAAGGCAGATAAATCCCCAGGGCCTGATGGTCTACATCCCAGAGTACTCAAGGAGGTGGCCTAGAAATCGTGGATGCATTGGTGATCATTTTCCATTGTTGGAAAGCAGTGACAGGATCGGTCAAAGTCAGTATGGATTTATGAAGGGGAAATCATGCTTGACTAACCTTCTGGGATTTTTTTGAGGATGTTACAAGTAGAATGGATAAGGGAGAGACAGTGGATGTGGTTCATCTGGACTTTCAAAAAGCCTTTGGCAAGGTTCCACACAAGAGAATAGTGGGCAAAATTAGAGCACATGGTATTGGGGGTAGAGTATTGACATGGATAGAGAACTGGTTGGCAGACAGTAAGCAAAGATTAGGAATTTACAGGTCCTTTTCAAAATGGCAGGCAGTGATTAGTGGGGTGCCACAAGGCTCGATGCTGGGACCCCAGTTATTTACAAAATATATTAACGATTATGACGAGGAAATTAAATGTGACATCTCCAAGTTTGCGGATGACACAAAGCTGGGTGGCAGTGTGGGTGATGAGGATGCTATGAGGCTGCAGGGTGATTTGGATAGGTTGGGTGAGTGGGCAGATGCATGGCAGATGCAGTATAATGTGGATAAATGTGAGGTTATCCACTTTGGTGGCAAGAACAGGAAGGCAGAATATTATCTGAATGGTGTCAGATTGGGAAAAGGGGAGGTGCAAAAGACCTGGGTGTCCTTGTACATCGGTCACTGAAAGTAAATATGCAGGTACAGCAGGCAGTGAAGCAAGCTAATGGCATGTTGGCCTTCATTGCAAGAGAATTTGAGTTTAGGAGCAAGCAGGTCCTACTGCAGTTGTACAGGGCTCTGGTGAGACCGCACCTGTGTGCAAATCAGGCATTGTGTATAAAACAGGTATTGTGTGCAATTTTGGTCTCCTAATTTGAGGAAGGACAATATTGCTATTGAGGGAGTGCAGCATAGGTTCAGCAGGTTAATTTCCGGGATGGTGGGACTGGCGGATGATGAAAGAATGGGTCGACTGAGCTTGTATTCACTGGAATTTCGAAGGATGAGAGCAGACCTTATAGAAACATATACAATTCTTAAGAGATTGGACAGGCTAGATGCAGGAAAATTGTTCCCGATGTTGGTGGAGTCCAGAACCAGGGGTCACAGTTTAAGAATAAGGGCTCGGCCATTTAGGACTGAGATGAGGAAAAGTTATTTCACCCAGATAGTTGTGAATCTGTGGAATTCTCTGCCACAGAAGACAATGGAGGCCATTTCGCTGGTTGTTTGCAAGAGAGATTTAGCTCTAAGGGCTAAAGGAATCAAGGGATATTGGGAAACAGCAGGAATGAGTTCTGATTTTAGATGATCAGCCATGATCATATTGAATGGTGGTGCTGGCTGGCCTACTCCTGCACCTATTTTGCTATGTTTGTAACTATCTTTAAGGAACTGTTTGTTTGACTACCATATGCCCAGGAAACCCAACTGCATCGTGAATGGAGACAGACGTCTGCTCAGTTGTGTGGACAAATGGCCGAATCATCTGACAAATGTACAGACTAATTGGTGAAGCATATCATTCCAAACCTTATAAAAATGTCACCCCTGATTGAGAGAACTGCAATAATTAAATGATGGGATTATCATGATGGGCCGCATGGCCCAATTCCACTAACTTATGATGTCATGTAAGATCACAATTAAATATCTTAGTTAACTAGTGAATGGAGCATGTTATTCTGAAAAAGTCATGAATTTTAATCTTGTCACCTAATATACATTATACATTTAATATTAAAATTCAACCTTGTACCTTACAATTCAAACCGAGGGGCAAGTGTTTTGTGAAATTAATGTTTAAAGTCGTTCAAGTAGAGAATAGTTTTGAGGGTTTTTTTTTGAGGAACTGCTGATGAATTCCTTTTGTTATGTACAAACAGTTCTTGGAGTAAAGTCAATACATATTACAGAAATCTCCAGTGCTCAATTGTATGTGGTAACTGTTTTGTTGATGCACCTCACAATGTGTCTGGCACCCCACTGCTCTTTTGCTTATTGGACTTTCTCTCATCCCATCAGGCTACCTGGCACTAAATGTTCAAGAAGGAACTGCAGATGCTGGAAGATCGAAGGTCCACAAAAATGCTGGAAAAACTCAGCGGGTGCAGCAGCACTAAATGTTAGTGGCGCGGCTCTGGCTGCAGCGGTTCACCGGCAGTCCCGTTTGTTTTGTGTTTTTTGTGTTGTTTATTTTTTTTTGGTTAGTCTAGTTTTTGGTTTTAGCTTGTGTTTTGGGTGGGGGGGGGGGGTTGAAACGGGGTTTGCAGTCTCTCCCTGCGGGGGAATGCGACCTTTTTTGTCGTATTCCCCTTCTCTGCCTCCGTCTGCGCTGAGGCCTAATGGAGCTGACGACCTCGAGGCTCCGGAGGCAGAGCCCGTCAGGACTCGCCCTGAGCTCGCTCCCGTGAGGGTGGTCCGGCTCAGGGCTGGAAGAGGTTGGGACGCTCCCGTGAGGACGGCCAGCCCGAGGGTGGAACGAGGCTCCCGTCGGAGCGGCCGAGCTCGGGAAGGTGCGGCGCTGGCAGCCCGGGGGAGGTTCGGCGCCCAAGTCGGGGCGGCCCGGTCCGGGGGAGAAGCGGCGCCCATGTCGGGGCGGCCCGGCCCGAGGCTACGGCGCAGCACTCACGTGAGGGTGGCTGGGACGGTGTTCTGGCGGTGGTGGCCTGAGTCCGGGGTTCGGCCGTGGGCCAGCGGCTGCGTCTGCAGGACTGGTGGGCGGCAGCTTCGACCACCCCGGGCCGCGGTGTTTGAGCCGCGGGACTGATTTGTAACATCGCCCGGGGGGGGTATCAGCCTCAGCGCAGAGGGAGAAGAGGAGGGAAGAGACTGCAGACCTAAGACTTTTGCCTCCATCACAGTGAGGAGATGCTGGGTGGACTCACTGTGGTGGATGTTAATATGTGTTTATTGTTGTTTTTATTGTATTATATGTATGACTGCTGCAATTTCGTTCAGACTTCGGTCTGAATGACAATAAAGGCTATCTAATCTAATCTAATTCCCTTATCAGATACCTATACACTGTAAATGGATCGATTGTAATCATGTATTGTCTTTCTACTGACTGGTTAGCACGCAACAAAAGCTTTTCACTGTACCTTGGTACAAATGACAATAAACTAACTAACAGCATCATCCAAAGTTATGGGTTGAAAAGAACATTTGCAATAACGTGACTGGGCGACTTCTGTTGACTTTAGACTTTAGAGATACAGCATGGAAATAGGCCTTTCGGTCCACTGGGTCCACGCTGACCAGCGATCCACGTATGTTTTCAAGAGAGAGTTAGATTTAGCTCGTCGAGCTAAGGGAATCAAGGGATATGGGGAAAAAAACAGAACGGGGTGCTGATTTTGGATGATCAGCCATGATCATATTGAGTGGCGGTGCTAGCTTGAAGGGCCGAAGGGCCTACTCCTGCACCTATTTTCTATATTTCTACTAGCACTATCCTACCCGCTAGATAAAATTTACAATTTAATGGGAGCCAATTAACCTACATATGTGTACGTTTTTGGGGTGTGGGAGGAAACAGGAACACCCAGAGAAAACCCAGTCAGTACAGGCAGCACCTGTGGTTAGGATCGAATCAGAGCCTATGGAACTATAAGACAGCAAATTTATTGCTATGCCACTCTGCCCCTCAAATTAGTTCTTGATTAGTTCTGAGAGGTCGTCCTTTCTCCACCCTATCGCTCCCACAGCAGTCAATGGCCGAATGGAATCATTATGGACAAAACTGGCAGCATTTCAATAAACAATAGGTGCAGGAGTAGGCTATTTGGCCCTTTGAGCCAGCACCACCATTTACTGCGATCATGGCTGATTATCCACAATCAGTACCTTGTTCCTCCCTTCTCCCCTTCTCCTTTGACTCCGCTATCTTTAAGAGCTCTATCCCATGTAAAATAAACTGGAACATGGAACAATACAGCACGAGAACTGGCTCTTTGGCCCACAGTGTCTGTGCCAAACATGATGCTGATGCCAATACCAAATCTTAGCCGCCTGCATATAATCCGTATCTCTCCATTCCCTGCAAATCCAAATAGAACATAGAACAGTGCAGCACAACAACTAGCCCTCCGACCCACAATACCAGTCCCGAAAATAATGCCAACACCAACCTTTGTCTATCTGCACATAATCCAAATCCCTCCAGATCCACATGGCTATCCCCACCACCCACCCCGCCCCCCCCCCCCCCCCCCCCCCCCCCCCCCCCCACCCCGCCCCCCCCCCCCCCCCCCCCCCCCAAACCCAACCCCCCCACCCCCCCACCCCCCCACTCCAGGCACTCACTCACCACCCTCGGTGGAAAAAGATCTCACCCCACACATCACCTTTAATCTTTGTCTCTCTTACCTCTCGTATTTGATTTTCCCATCGTGGGAAATATTTTGTCACTGCCCATTGTGTAAGTTAATATTTATGTGCTCTTCCTGCCACAACATACACTATTTACTACGAGCCCCATCAAACTGTGAATTAGCTCAGGCTGCACAATAGTTTAGTTTAGTTTGAGAGACAGCACGGAAACAGGCCCTTCGGCCCACTGAGTCCACGCCGACCAACAAACCCCACACACTAACACTATCCTACACACACCAAGGACAATTTACAATTCTACCAAGCCAATTAACCTACAAACCTGCATGTCTTTGGAGAGTGGGTGGAAACCGGAGCTCTCAGAGAAAACTCATGCAGGCCATAGGGAGAACGTACAAACTCTGTACAGACAGCACCCATAGTCAGGATCGAACCTGGGTCTCTGGTGTTGTAAGGCAGCAACTGTATCGCTGTGGCAGCATGCCACTCTATAGGCAGTGATTAATTTGTTTTAGGTGTATCCCATACCTGCTATCCAGCACCCTGATACAAATATCCAATAATGGTCATTGCGGTATATTATCAACCCTTACTGGGTCAATACATGTTATAAGATGCAAGAGTATTAAGTTGCAGCCTCTGAATCACACATTCTGTGAATAAGTATCCAAATTGATCCTTAGTTGGGATCATCTGGAGAAAGTAAATGAGAGATTTGAAGGTTTTTGACCTGTAGGGGTGAAGGTTTCTGCCCTCAATGCCGTAAGTACAAATGCCAGTCTTGTTCGACGTTACCTGTGAATTAACTATCCGAATTGTTGTACGGTTCCCCACATCAGACTCAAATCCAATGGTAGGTGCCCGATTGAACCTCAGAACGGCGTCATGGGCATCTGATAATAAGAGAAAGGGACAAGTAGATTCCAAATGTTTATTTTTGGTTGAGATTTAGGTCAGCGAATTTTACATCGATAAATCTACAGGACGGAGAATATTCATGGAGTTTACAAACGAGTGAAGCTGTGTGCAATTTAACAAATGAACCAGAGTTGGAGGTCACCCCAAAACACAGGTAAAACAAAGATGCTAAGGATTCAAATTGTTTTATATTATGATATGTCACAATGAAAGAACTTTTAATAGTTACGAGACCAACTGGGACCTGTTCCCCAACGCAACATTGCACCACTAACCCGTAGCCCCCATGGGAGGCGTGGTCCCCCAACTCAACCCGTTGCCGAACGTAAGATTCGAGCACTCCCCTGCTTCTGCTAGCATCGGACTTTAATAAAAATAATTCCAATTGCATTTCCCCAATTGCAACACCAATTGACCCTCCCCTCCTGTCCTGCCAGGAGCTATAATGGCAACATTGTTGCAAATGTCGGGTGGATGGCTATGATATCCCATTCAGGTGAAAAGTTGGTGGAAGCACAGAGTGTTCATGTATTGCAACTTTGTATCGAAGGTTTGTTGGAAGGTGGCAGGAAGGATTTTAACAGTAAAAATCTTGTTAAATTAGCTTTTTTAAACTTTAATTATCAATAACATGAAATATAGCATGAAATCTTAAGTGAACCTGATTACGGCATGGATGGGAAAAAAATGAGTAAGGATATGTAGAAATTTCAGCACTAATGCATAGCGTTTTGAGGAAGATACAAAACATACATACAACACACACACATACAAGATGACATTTTTACAGGTATACTAGACCAAGTGGGGCTCATTGGATCCCTGTTACATGGGAGGCCTGGTCCCCTAATGCAACCCGTTTCCCAACGCAATATTGCACCCCTAACCCGTAGCCCCCACGGGAGGAGTGGTCCCCCAACTCAACCCATTCCCGAAGGTAAGATTCCGGCACTCCCCTGCCTCCCTCAGCAGTGGACTTTAAAAACAAAATCCAGTTGCACTTCCTCTGCCTGCCACAGCAGTTTCAATTGCAATACCAATTCGCCCTCCCCCTCCTGTTGAAGCACTTGCTGTGATATCCCATTGAAGTGAAATGTTCAGAGTGTTCCTGTCTTGCAACTTTGTATTAAAGTGTGTTGGAAGCTGGCAGGAAAGATTTTAACAGTAAATAACGTTAAATTTGGCTTTTTTTTTTAGCTTTAATCATCAATAATGTGAAATATAGCATCAAATGTTAAGTGAACCTGATTACAGTGTGGAGGACAAAAATGCGAGTCAACGTATGTAACATTTAAGCACGTTGCGTTTTGGGGAAGATACGAAACATACAAACATACAGCACACAAGAAGAGACTTTTATAGTTATACTAGACCAAGTGCAGACCCGTTGGGTCTGCTCCCCCAACACAGCCGTTCCCTACCCGTAGCCCCCACGGGAGACATGGTCCTCCAACTCAAGACGTTCCCGGACATAAGATTCCAGCACTTAGCAGTGCGGCTGTTTTTAAATGGCGTCTTTGAGGCGAGAGGCGGGCGCCAGCAGCCGTTATGGTCGCTGGCCAGCAGGAGGCGACAAAACGAAATTTAATCAGGAGTGGATACTTGGAATGAAAAGTGAAATCTCTACCGAAATGGAAAAAATCTCAGCGTTTCTAGGTCTGGTGTTGGCGTAGCAACGAATCAAAGGCTGGCACCCACAAGTCAGGCAGAAACACACACACACACAGCCAGCCAGCCACAGAGTTTTAATATTATACTAGACTAAGTGGGACCCGTTGGGTCCCAGCATCACACAGGAGGGCTGGTCATCCAACGCAATATTCCACCTCTCCACCAATTCTAATATTGGTGGCCAGTTGGGGGGGCAGTGCTTTCTGGAGCGCTAGTATGGGTGTTGTGGGCTGAAGGGACTGGTTTCCAGAGGGCTAGTATGCAAATTGTGCGCCAAATGGATTCTTGGGCTGGCCTCTCAGTCAATCAAGCCTTTTGTGCTGGCAACTCACTCACGGCTGGTGGGCTGGTAGTTGACTCACGGTTAATCCTTGAAATTCTATTTCAAGCAGGGTATAAGGCCACCAAATTCAAGTGCAGTTTCATACCATTTGAAGTAGGGTGCAAAGCCACTAAAGACAGCGAGTCGTGACCTCTCCCTCCTCCATCTTGCAGAGACTGAGCCACACCCACATTTCCCGGTTTTATAACCCCCCCCCCCCCCCCCCCCCACCGGAAAAGCTGTGGCTTTCATGGAGTGATTGATAGGAGAGAGATTCTCAACATTTTTTTTTAAAACTAATAACACTTTTATTATTCATTGATGGGAAGAATTCTCTCCAACTGCTCAGTGGAGGGGGACCGAGTAAGATTGCCAAAAATCACAGCCGTAAGAGGTAGCGTTTTATCTAAAATCAATATACAGTGCAAACAGGAAGTAAGTGCATTTACAGTAGTGCCTTTTAACTTCAAGCCAAAGCACCCAAGCCACCATTTGCAGTAAGTGGTGTCTTTCAACTTCAAGCCACAGCCAAGCCATCATTTGCAGTAAGTAGTGCCTTTCAACTTCAAGCCAAAGCAACCAAGCCACCATTTCCAGTAAGTGGTGCCTTTCAACTTCAAGCTAAATTACCCAAGCCACCATTTGCAGTAAGTAGTGCCTTTCAACTTCAAGCCAAATACCCAAGCCATCATTTGCAGTAAGTAGTGCCTTTCAGCTTCAAGCCAAAGCAAACAATCCATCATTTGCAGTAAGTAGTGCCTTTCAACTTCAAGCCAAAGCATTTGCAAGCCAATTTGCAGTAAGTAGTGCCTTTCAACTTCAAGCCAAAGCACCCAAGCCACAATTTGCAGTAAGTAGTGTCTTTCAACTTCAAACCAAAGCACCCAATTTGCCCTTTCCATTTGCAGTAAGTAGTGCCTTTCAACTTCAAGCCAAAGCAACCAATCCACCATTTGCAGTAAGTAGTGCCTTTCAACTTCATGCCACCATTTGCAGTGTGGTGTCTTTCAACTTCAAGCCACACCCAAGCCACCATTTGCAGTAAGTAGTGCCTTTCAACTTCATGCCACCATTTTGCAATAAGTAGTGCCTTTCAATTTCAAGACACACCCAAGCCAAGCCAACCGGGCGGGCGGGTGGGGGGCTTTCTGGAACCAATAGACATTTTTTGCAAGCTTTAGAACCAATAGACATTTTTTTGCAAGCTTTAGAACCAATAGACATTTTTTTTGCAAGCTTTAGAGCCAATAGACATTTTTTTGCAAGCTTTAGAACCTATAGACATTTTTTTGCAAGCTTTAGAACCAATAGACATATTTTTGCAAACTTTAGAACCAATAGATTTTTTTGCAAGCTTTAGAACCAATAGATACACTTTTTGTAAGCTTTAGAACCAATAGACATTTTTTTTGCAAGCTTTAGAACCAATAGACATTTTTTTGCAAGCTTTAGAACCAATAGACTTCTTTTGCAAGCTTTTTTTGCAAGCTTTAAAACCAATAGACATTTTTTTGCAAGCTTTAGAACCAATAGACATATTTTTGCAAGCTTAGAACCAATAGAGACATATTTTTGCCAGCTTTAGAACCAATAGACATATTTTTTGCAAGCTTTAGAACCAATAGACACATTCTGCAAGCATTTTAAAACCACTAAAGGCACTTACATTTGAGTATACATGTGTTCAGTGTTATTCACAGCTCAGAGAAACGTGACCCTCTGCCTTCCTCCATCTTGAAGAGACTGTGTGGCATACCACTTCCTGGTTTTATAGTCCCTCCCCCCTGCCGCCAGCGGGGGCAGCAGAGAGAATGGGGAATTTTGTTAAACATTAATATCTGTCATTTTTAATCCTCGGCACACATGCGGCGGAGGGGGGCTCTGAGCAAGGTGGCCAAAAATGACGGCCGTAGGTGGCGGCGTTCTCTCAGAAATCGCAGCACAGATGGCCAAAACCGGTCAAGAACAGACTTTTAGTTAGATAGATAGATAGATAGATAGATAGATAGATAGATAGATAGATAGATAGATAGATAGATAGATAGATAGATAGATAGATAGATAGAAGATTCTAAGAAAGAGAAGGATGAAATTAGAGTTGGAGATTATTAGCGGTGGGAAGTCACAAAAATACAATGAGAAAGAAATAGTGTCTATGGGACAGAGAACAAGAGGGGAAAATATTGTTAGATATGAATGAAATGAAGAAAAGAAAACCAAAAAAAGAGATGGGAAAACTGCATTTGCACATGGAACAGGCAATGACTGAATGGCAGGTAGACACGAGGAAAAGGTAGTGATGTCAAAATAAAGGAAACAAAAGTGATGAAAAATAAATTTGGTAAACAAATCTGGAAAAAATCATGTATGGCATCAAAAAATGAGTTGAAATAAAAATGTAAAGCATTGGGCCCTTTCAGAAAACTGCATCAAATATATGTCCAGTTCATACTCTTCAATCAATCCACTGACTCTGTGGATGGTCTGTTGCATATCGCCATTCGACTCCATGGACTCATTAACTCAGTTTCAGGTTATGCCCAGAAACAAACCGCATTTCATTTGGTTTTAATCTTCTTTCAAATACTTGGCCCAGTCTAAGCAGTACAGCCCAATGTTCAATTTCATTCAATACCTAACTCAAGGGAGTATTGGTGTTAATATCTAATCATCAGCCCACTGGCTTGCATTATGCATTCTTGGCATAACTAAATATGAACTAATTCAATTTTAATATTGATTTCTTAGTGAGCTGGTTTATATTGGAAATTATTAGAATCTGCACAGTTCTAACCACTTCAAGCCAATAACTGGAGTTCTCAAATGCTGGGAAAGTGCCCATGGCCTTTACTGCCCATTGGCCAATGATATAAAACTCCCAGATTGTTTCACCATAACAACACCTTCAAAAGGCACAAATGGGAAATTGGAATTAACCCAAGACCAAAATGGTCCAAAAACGTTCACTCATTTTGTCAAACACGTATCCACCGAGAGGCACCAGTCTCTATTTTTTTTAAACAAGGTCTCCCTCTAGTTTGGAGTAACAAACGATCTGCTGGAGGACGAGGAACTTCAGTGGGTTGAGAAGCATTTGTGTAGGGAAAGGAATGTGACCTTTCGGGTCGAAATCCTCCATGGCTTTTACAGGCAGAATCTCTAGAGAAACGGAATAGGTAACGTTTTGGGTCGGAAAACTTCTTCAATCTGAATGTAGAAGTGGGGTGGGGGGGTGGAGTCGACAAAGGGCCCGAACAAATCAGGGCCGGCAACAGATTACTTCAGGAAGGGCGGAGCACATAATGGCCCACTGGTGACTGGAGAATGTGGAATAACAAAAGGGCCATATGGATGCCACCCTTCCTGAGGTCACCGAGTGCCAGCCGTGATTTGTTCTGCCATTATCTCGCCTCCTGTTTATTTCCATCTCCCTACGTCTAATTTCAGTCTGAGAAACATCACGTATTCTTTTTCTCCAGAGATGTTGCCTGACCTGCTGAGTTATTCCAGCATCTTGTGTCTACCTTCGGTATAAAGCAGAATTTTATAGTTCCTATATTTTCATGGAACAACTTAGGGTGTGAAAGGCAAAATAAATTGAGCAATTTTTTTTAGTCAGAGAGACTTCAGCTTCTGTTTACCAAACAGCTGGGGCAGATTTTTAACTTGCTCCCACAAAACTATATCCTGGTTTAACTTCATCTTAACTCTCTATGGTATTACTAAAATTATACTCTAATGTTCACAAAACATTTGATTTCTTGATCCCAAATACATTAAAGGCAAAGAAGGATCAAAAGGAGTCCTTTGCCCCACTGAATTCTAAAGTTTCAAACCAAATCTTTGGTTTGAGCAGGATAAACACGAAATGCTGGAGTAACTCAGCGGGTCAGACAGCATCTCTGGAGAACATGGGTTCCAAGAAGGGTCCTGACCCAAAATGTCACTTATCCATTTTCTCCAGAGATGCTGCCTGACCCACTCAGTTACTCCAGCATTTTGCGTCTACCTTTGGTATAAACCAGCAACTGCAGTTCCATCATATTTCATTGCTTTGAGCAGCCCGTTTTTCTAATCAATAGACAATAGGTGCAGGGTCAGACCATTTGGCCCTTCGAGCCAGCACCGTCATTCAATGTGATCATGGCTGATCATCCTCAATCAGTACCCCGTTCCTGCCTTCTCCCCATATCCCCTGACCCCGCTATCTTTAAGAGCCCTATCTAGCTCGCTCTTGAAAGTATCCAGAGAACATGTTTCCTGCCTCTAGCGTGTCCAAGCCCTTAACAATCTTATATGTTTTAATGAGGGACAATTTATAATTTTACCAAAGCCAATTAACCTACATACTTGTATTGTATTGTATTGTATATCTTTATTGTCATTTCCTGAGTATTCGCATACCCAGAGGAAACAAAAAAACGTTGCTCAACCAGTGTCCATTCAGTGTGCATGAAAAAAAAAAAAAAATAGAAATAAAAAATACATGTCATGAACAAATTTAACACTCTACTAAACATTCAACAGCCGTTCCGACCGGCAGCGGCACAACAGTGGCTCTGCTGCAGTGTGGGGGTTTGTGCGCGATATTTGGCAGGGGGCAAAGTCCATTTAACAGTCTTATAGCCTGTGGGAAGAAGCTGAGGAGCATCCTGCTGGTTTTGCAGCTAATGCTCCTGTACCTCTTCCCAGATGGGAGGATGGAGAAAATGTCATGCGATGGGTGGTAAGGGTCTTTGATGATGGAGATGGCTCTGTTGATACATCTCTTCCTGTATATGTCCAGCAGGAAGGGGAGTGGAGCACCAATAATCCTGCTTGCGGTCTTCACTATCCTGTCCAGTTGGTGCCGTTCGTACGCCTTGCAGCGTGTATGTTTTGTATACTTGTATGTTTTTGGAGTGTGGGAAGAAACCGGAGCACCCGGAGAAAACCTACACAGGTCACGGTGAAAACATACAAACTCCATACAGACAGGACCCATAGTCAGAATCGAACCTGGGTATGTTACTGTTAGGCAGCAATTCTACTGCTGTGCCACCATTCCGCCATATTTCACTGTTTAGGTAAAGACCTCAGCCCAATCATTCACAATATCACAAGGGAACTTATGCATATAATCATAATCATACTTTATTAGGAACAATTTGCAACATACGAGGAATTTGATTTGCCATGCAGTCATCATACTAATAAAAAGCAACAGAACACACAAAGTACATTTAACATGAACATCCACCACAGTGACTCCTCCACTTTCCTCATTGTGATGGAAGGCAAAACAGAAGTTCAATATCTTCCCTTCTTATTGACATTGATTTTAGGTGCAGGGGGCTGTACTCTAAACCGTTTGGGTGGGATATTCCGTTTTAAATGAAATTTATTGTAGCTGAATTCTTCTACCCTTTGAACGTAATGATTTCCTACATCAACAGTAATAAATATCCTCTTTATATTAATCCTGGATTGCTTTAATTAAAAGCAGTTTCACTTACTGATTGGCTCAGAGAAGGGAAAGATGGTTAGGTGAATGGCGTAAAGCAGGAGACATAATGAACTTGTTCCCAGGCATTGATAACCAGGGTCAGTGATTTCATTTCCAACAATCATTCTTTGCTTTATCCTTGGCACATATTAATGTTGCTCTGGGCATTCACTGGCACCACATTCATGACATTACCACCTGAGATGCTATATTTTTAATAGTGATGATGCTTGAGGTTTCAGTGGAAGTAGCTGTAACAACCAAGGAGGGATGTGTTCGATTTCACACAGACAATAATCTGGAGTTGATCGGTTGCCTTTCATGGAGTGTTTTTGACTTGAGTTTCTTTCACAGTAGACGTGCAGTTTCTCCACTGTACTTGTGACAAACTGAAACCGTTTCAGTAGAGCTTTACAGCAGCTTTGCGAATGTTTTGCTAAAAAGGAGGACCCATTTACAAAAGTCTAGATGTGAAATCGTCATTTCATCATCAAGGACTGCTGCGGTTTCACATGCTCGGTTTTGTCACCATGCTTCAGGATTTGTTCCGTGGTGCCTGTCCTGTCACAAGATTTTGGCCATTGTTTCCCCTTCGTGCAAGTCAGGTGGAGAGCAGCTGCCCTCTCTGTTGTTTCTGGATGGCAGAGAGGAAACAGAGACTCTCCCTCCCTTCGCTCATTTCACATGGATGGCCGTTCGAATGTCAGTGAAATATATGTTGGGTATTTCCTCTGGTTCTTCCACTTGGGATCACCGGCAGAAGATCAATGACAACCCCAGAGCCATCACAGTATCAGAGTTTATAACAAAGTTATACCGATAGAGCTTCCAGAAGAAATGTACACAGAGTTTGTGAGATAGATTTCTACTTTTTTTTGAGTGCTACTGAATAGTTTGTTTGCCCATATGTAGAAATAAAGAACAGCAGATGCTGGTTTATACCAAAGATAGACACAAAGTGCCGGAGGAATTCAGTGGGTCAGGCAGTATCGCTGAAGAAAAAAGATGAGTGACGTTTCGGGTCTGGAACCTCCAACCTCTGAAGAAGGGTCCCGACCCAAAAGGTCACTCATCCTTTTTCTTCAGCGATGCTGCCTGACCCGTTGAGTTACTGCAGCACTTTGTGTCTATGTTTGTGCTTATATCAAATATAGAGAGAGAGCCTTGTATATTTGATAACAGTAGTTCCCCTTTGTAACATAGACATTTTTATGCATCAGCCTAATTCTATCCATCAGCCTGGTTGACATCATCGAATAAGGCAGTTAATGACCTGGAGTATTCTGTGCAGTTTTGGTTCCCTAATTTGAGGAAGGACATTCTTGCTATTGAGGGAGCCCAGCGTAGGTTCACCAGGTTAATTCCCGGGATGGTGGGACTGTCATATGCTGAGAGAATGGAGTGGCTGGGCTTGTATACTCTAGAGTTTAGAAGGATGAGAGGGCATCTCATTGAAACATATATGATTGTTAAGGGCTTGGACACACTAGAGGCAGGAAACATGTTCCCGATGTTGGGGGAGTCCAGAACCAGGGGCCACAGTTTAAGAATAAGGAGTAAGCCACTTAGAACAGAGACGAGGAAAACCTTTTCTCACAGAGAGTTGTGAGTGTGTGGAATTCTCTGCCTCAGAGGGTGGTGGAGGCCGGTTCTCTGGATACTTTCAAGAGAGAGCTAGATAGGGCTCTTAAAGATAGCGGAGTCAGGGGATATGGGGAGAAGGCAGGAACGGGGTACTGATTGGGGATGATCAGCCATGATCACATTGAATGGCGGTGCTGGCTCAAAGGGCCAAATGGCCTCTACTCCTGCACCTATTGTCTATTGTGTGTAGGATAGCGTTAGTGTGTGGGGATCGTTTGTCAGTGCGGACTCAGTGGGCCGAATAACCCGTTTCCGCGCTGTATCTCTAAATTAAACTAAAGTGAAATAAAAATCCAACAGGGAGGATGAGGGGAGATGTTTCCCCTGATGGGATCCAGAGAGGAGGGATAACTGCGTCAGGATACAGATTAAGACATTTAGGACCGAAAAAAGTAGGAATGGTTGCAAGCCGGCGAACTACTCTTCCATGGAAGCGTGTTTTTGAATCATTGTTTTTATAAAACCCCCAAAACATTTGCACAACCTCCAATTCTGAACCGCTGCAATTGAATTCCAGTTTGGTTCATAAACAGTCATTGGTTCAGGCCTCAAAAGAATCAGAGATCTCAGCAACAGCTGGCAAAGGATGACGTAGAAGAATTGGATTAACGATCCTATATGTTAATAGAGATCCTTTGCATATCTTTCAAAGAGTTTTAACAGTTTTAAAGGTGTGTTTCAGGTTGTGCAGCTCTGTTTCTCTCTGCACAGATATGCTGCGTGCTTTCAGCAATTTCCATTTATTTAAATAACCATGTTTATCCAAATGAGCAAAATTGCTAAGTCCTTGCTAATTTAATGGGACAAATGACAAATAGGTCCTCTGACCCTGTTAAACACCGGGGTCTATTGTCTTAGATGCTGCCGGCCCCAACACTCTTCCGACAGACTTCTGTCTAAGATGCTGATCACAACACTAAAACAGACACTGCAGACCAGACAAAGGTTAAAAAGCCTAAGAACAAAGATTTCAGACTTTCCAACAAGAACGAGAAATAGTAAATGGATTAACATCGTAGCTATGAAAATATTAAAAACAATATTCTAAATGTTCCAGATAAACTATGGTTAAGATAGGACAGCTTTTGCTGAGAATCTTAAAATAATTTGCTCTGCTGAGATCAGAAAGGCTAAAATTGAAGCAAAATTGGATATAATTTTACTGAGTATGTTCAGCGGGGAAATCTTAACGATGCACAAATTGTACACAGTCAAAAAAAATGAGCAACTCGCTGCCTACACTACTGTCTGACAAAGAAGTCAGCTACTTCAGTAGTTCCACTTCTTTAATTGGATAATAATTTATTATTTTAGGATAATTTGTATAGATCATATTGTATGGCCATTAAGACAAAGCCAATACAATTTACATTGTACTGCCTAAAAAATGGAAGCCGTTACAGGGGAAAAAAGGTGTTATGCTTTCTTTCATCAAAATACAGGTTAGCATAATTAAACCTCATGGTTTTATTCACCCTGTGTATTCACTCTGTGTAATTCTATAATGTTTTCTAGCAGATCAGGCAGCACCTCGGCGGAAAAGGAACACAGGTAGGTGATGTTTTGGGTCTGAAGACTGAAGACTGAAGTCTGAAGAAAGATCTCCACCCAAAGCATCACCTATTACTTTTTTTCCAGATATGTTGCCTGACCAGCTGAGTTACTCCAGCATTTTGTGTCTATCTACAATGTAAACCAGCATCTGCAGTTCTTTCCTATATCTTTACTTTGCAAATATTTGCCAAAAAGGAACACTCTTCTTCATTTCCCTGGCATCCAAGCAGTTCCCATCACCTGATGGCCACTTTTGTTAAATTAAGGAATTACAAAAGATTTCAAAAGTACAGGCTTGCTTGGATGACTGAGCCCACCAACAGTGAACTGATTCAAGAAAGTTTCATAGATTATGACTTTGCTTCTGTATTATTTTAGAGAACACACTAATTCCGTTTATAAATCTAAATTTTTTTTGACACAAAAAGCTGGAGTAACTCAATGGGTCAGACAGCATCTCTGGAGAAAATGAATAGGTGATGTTTTGGGTCGAGACCGTTCTTTCCCCTGATTCTCAGACCCAAAGGACAAAGGACATTTATTGTCACATACACCAAATGTTGTAGTGAAATTTGTCTTGCCTGAAGTAGGATCTCAACCTGAAACAACACCTATTCCTTTTCTCTAGAGATACTGCCTGGTCCTGCTGAGTTACTCCAGCTTTTTGTGTCTATCTTCGTTCAACCCAGCCTCTACAGTTCCTTCCAACACATGATTTATTTTTGAGGCAGGATACTGGTTTCCAACCAGGGTCTGCAATCAGATATCAGCATAGCGTCACCCTCTGGTGTTCCAAGTAGGAGTAACATCACCCACCACAGTGGGGATACATGCTCTGTCCCTATCACTTAAGTCTGCGTCGAAGAATAAAATCATGTGAATTATCAAAATGATTAAAAAAAAGGACACAGTGACTCCAGCACTTTGTGCCTTTTTGGTTGTAAACCAGCACCTGCAGTTCCTTGTTTCAACCACCAAAATTCCAAGTTACAGCTAGTTGTCTACACGGCACAGCCATGGGCTTCAATTACAGTTTTGCAAATAACGTTAAATTAGTCTTCAGTGACAATTTTGGAAAGATCTACAGGAAGTTGATCTATTGGGGTGGCTTCACCGTGCATTCCTTAAACTCCAGGAAAACTGGAAACAGATATGATTTGTCAATCTATGATGTGTGAATTTGGAGACCTAACTATTTCACCATTTCTTATTATTATAAGCATTCAAAAATAATGACTAACATCACTGCCTAGCCTACCCAAACCGCAAGGAATTTCAGGATATGTGCAAGACCTACTCTATTTTTCTAATTATAAAGAACAATTCTATCTAATGTTGTGACTATATTAATAATTTAAATTCCATATAATTAAAGTCAGCTCAACAAAATTAGACATGCACATCTTGGTACAATGCAAAACTCCCTTGTACAAAAGTACAATAACCTGGCCAAAGGTTCAACTCTATGTAAGACTAGGGAATCTAAAGCATGTATTAATGTGAGCAGAATTTTTGATGAAAACAGTGGACATAATTCTGAAGTTAAAACAACATGAGACCGAACTCGTTTGCTATTTTTCAAATTATCTGACACCATCTATCTTCTACGTTAATGTGACGGTTTAATTCTGTGGACTTAAAAAATAGGGAATGCAAGTAGGAATAACAAGTGATTAGAATCTCACATGCTATTTTTGTAAATTATGCAGGCAATTAAAGGTGCAGTCTGTTCCTTTGCTGGTGTGTGATTTTGATGGGTTGGGCATTTGTCTCTCTTTTCCAGAGGTCAACCTTTACCAGAGATGAGTATGAGGAGAATTGTGTATTGTGTGCCTGGAGGACCAGATAAGAAGCATGTCAGATGTATGGGGAAGATATAAATCAAAGCATTCACAATCAGGGTTGTGCCAACATAAATCAACAACCAGCACAAGCTACACGCCCAAATGCTGGATATGAAATTTGATATTCTTCACATTTTCACACGGTCTTTGAAACATAGGAGGCCATTCAGCCCATTTAGAGTATGCTGGTCCTCAGAGCTCTGTCAGCAATCTCACTCCTCCACATATTTCCCCATCATCTATTCCCGCAGATGTGTACAGTACTCCACCATCATTCCTGTCAGAACTGCCCTAGACGTTATTTAGCCAAATAGCCAACCAACCAGCACATCATTGGAGTAGGTGAGGAAAATGGGAGCATCAGAGGAAAGCCATGTGGTCATGGTGAGAATGTGCAAACTCCACACAGACAGCACTTGGAAACTGGGTCATTTTAATGGAGGAGTTATAAATCCCGACACTTTCCCACTTGGACTGAATTTAAAAAAATACAATTTGCGTTAGAATCATAATTCAACAATCATTTATTTCCTCCCAGGGTGGATCCTGATATCCGAGAGACTGTTGGAAAACATTGACAGTTTGATACAATGATTATAATCTATACACACTAATGGCCTCTATGGAACAAACAGTGGGCGAGACAGCAAGTTTTTTGAGACTAGTTTGTCCTGTTATGTTCCGCCTCAATTGTTCCAAATTGTTACTGACCTTGAGACGGTTGCCACCTCGTGAGGTGTATTCACAAAGAGAGTCTGGAGAATGATGCAAGAATCCTGTCACGACTCATCCTGAGCAGCTCCATAACAGAGGAATCTCTAATATATGGGCTGTTCCCAGCGATACATTCAGAGATAGATATTAAATGCTACTGGAAGATCATCAATTCGGTGAAAGATGTTCTATGGTCTGCCCGAACCTTGTTGGGGTCTCAGCACAGCGAGATGTCAGTCAGGGAATGGTGCCGACTGGCCCATTCCAGACAGCAGGGGTGCATAATAAGAGACTCACTGAACCTTGCTTGATGCAGCCAACGCCAAGGCTCAGTGGGGGAGGACCACAGTCTCGGGTCCCTCCACTGCTGGACATTGAGGGGCAGAGTCTGGTGGGAACGCCTGTCGAACAAGGGGGTGATTATCACCCCAGGGGGCCACATGAGTGGCAAGGATGTTTGTGTTTAAAGATAAGTGCAAACACTACTGATTTTGGTACTATTGAGTGCATAGACACTGAGAATGTATGAAGAGATTTTGCAGTTTTTGATCTGGAGGTTTAAAAAAAAATTGGAATAAAGTTTAGGTTTGGAATAAAAACTACTGACAAGAACATTTTGAAGACCACTCTCTAATGGTTCCCTTATCCAGTGAATAGCCAAGATAAAATGACCATTTCTGTAACCCTAAAGCAAGGCGAAATTCAGACTTACCAATAACTCAGTTGAATAGGATTGACAATCTATCTTGTTATCCTGGATGAGGTCCATCTTGTTCTCTATTTTGCTTTTCTATTGAAATAGGAAGCTTGGCAAACATTACCCTTGAATCCCCACATCAACATGATTTTGTGTAAAACTCACCTATTTCTCTTCCAAGCTTTGACTTCAGGATTGATCCAGCTGACATTACAACGGCACATGTCTGAAAAGGTCCTAGTGTTTGGGAAAGATTTCTGGTCGGTAAGAATTGCTTCCACCTGGATGTTGTGAAGGGCTCGTCTCCAAATTGAATGGAAGCCACCTCCACTCTCTGCTTCAGTTCGCACAACAATTCTTTGCTGCTCAATTTCCTCAGTCTCCTCTTTCCAGTAAAGTTTACAGCAAATTTATTCATGGCAACATAATTTTTTTTGGCATTCTGTAGGCGCCGATTAAGGTTACTTGAAGAGCTATCTTCATTCCAAATCATCCACTGATTTCTAAGTGCAAGTTTGATCTTGGTGGCTTGTGCAGCTGTGATTAATTGTTGCTTTATTGGTCGGGCCCTGATTAAATCCTTGGTAATTGCAGATGCAGGCAAAATATCCTTTGAAACAGTAGGTCCTTTAATAGGAATTTCTACCTTACTGGATCTGGTGGCAATTGTCTTTAAAATAACACTTGAATTTGACTTTACTATCTCAAAATGTTTCCAAAAAAAACCTTGTTTGGCATCTTCATTACTCAATTCTTTTGCATCCTCCCTACCACGTAATACCTCCTGTGCTTCACGCTGAATCAGATCATATTGGAGTTCCTTGGTTTCATCATAGTTCAATCCATTTTTGAGCAATACATTTGCCTTCTGAAAACATATTATATAGATGACAGTGTAGAGGCAGGGTGTAATGACACACATGAAGACACAAAACTTCTTCATAACCCCAAAGCTAGGTAAAACCATTTCTATTCCAGTTAGGTTCAAACTATTAAGTGCTGGATAGTGCAGGAAACCTATAAATAGAAGCACAATTGTACATTGTTAATTGTTGGCAAATTTAACCCACTTTGTCATTTTGAAACTTGCAGCTGCACTTTGTCATTTTGAAACTTGCACGTGAATGAAACTCATATTCTGCAACGTGTGCTACAGACACCAAAATAAGTCAACTTTGAGACAAAATGGTGCCTGAATTTAAATAGATCTTTGATCATTTTTAGCATTTCCCCCCCAAGCCATGAAGATACTTGGCCACTTAGGCGACATAAATATTTAAAAACAAAACTGACGGTTTTGAACAAAAAGAAACAGTGTTCTTTGGTTTAGTTTATAATTTAACATGGAAACAGGCCCTTTGGCCCAAAGACTCCTTGCTGACCACCTTGCTGACCACCGATCGCCCATTCACATTAGTTCCACGTTGTCCCACTTTCTCATCCACTCCCTACAATCTACAGAGGCCAAATAACCTACAAACCCGCATGTTCCATTTAGGAAACCTACGCAGTCTCAGGGAGAACGTTCAAAATCCACACAAACAGCACCCGAGGTCAGGATCGAACCTGGGTCTCTGGCACTGAGGCAGCAGCTCTACCCGCTACAGCACTGTGCCACCTTTGTGCCAATGTGACACCCTTAAATAACATCTCTGTTTTTCTAAAAAGAACGACAATGGCTTATTAGTTTTCAAGCAAGGGAGAGATAAATTGTTGATGTGCCACTTGACATTGAGTCCATTTGATTTTGCACAACACAATTTCTTTATTTCTTGTGCCTGAAATTGGATTTCACCATCTTATGAAGCACAGGAACTAAATCTGGTTCCTCAAATTATTTTAAAACTGGTTCAATATATTTAGCATCAACTGTAGCATGCTTGCCATCACAAGGGAATTAAACTGTGTTGCACAGAGGTGCTGACAAGTGAACCAACCCCCTACTATTTTAGCTGCCATCACTTTACTGAACAAGATACGAAGAACAACAAAGATAGACACACAGAGTGCTGGAGTAACACACAGAGTGCTGGAGTAACTCAGTGGGTCAGGCAGCATCTGTGGGGAACATGGATAGGTGACGTTTCACAGAGTGCTGGAGTAACTCAGTGGGTCAGGCAGCATCTGTGGGGAACATGGATAGGTGACGTTTCACAGAGTGCTGGAGTAACTCAGTGGGTCAGGCAGCACCCCTGGAGAACATGGATAGGTGACGTATTGGGTTGGGACACTTCTTCAGACTGATTATGGCTGGGAGGGGTGGGGGAACTGTTGGCAAGAAATGATCAGGACAGATTATCTCAATCAGGGAGGTTCCCTGACAGGCAGATTATTGGCGAGGGTCAGCGTTGCAACCTGTGGAACTGGTTAAGCGGCTCTTAGTGAAGGGGGGGGGGGGGGCAAAGAGGGGCGACGAGGGGGGGGGGGGGGGGGGGGGGGGGGGGGGGGGGGGGGGGGGGGGGGGGGGGGGGGGGGGGGGGGGGGGGGGGGGGGGGACTGTTTGTAGAAGTTACCTAAAATTTGAGGATTCAACAATCATACTGCTGGAGTGCTGTTTCTCCAATTTGTGCGTGGCATCAGGACAGGACAGGATAGGACAGAAAGGTCAGTGTGGGAATGGGAAGCAGAGTTAAAATGGTTAGCAACCGGGAGATCCAGTAGAGACGAACAACAACCTATATAGGAACACTGGCTACAGAGGCACTGGTGATAGATACATATGGGAGAACCCAAATATATAGAACAAAGCATCAACAGGGTATCGGGGAGAGTGCAGGAATGAGGAAACCGTTTAGTCATGATCATACAGAATTGTGGAACAGGCACAAGGGATTGAATAGCCCACTCTCACTGCTCTTTCCTATTGTCTACAAATGTCATGACATTATTGATTACATGAATCAGCGTTAGACATGGATGAGGTGCTGGAAGATTGGATGGTGGCTAATGTTGTACCTCAGAGCAGCAAGGAAAAGCCTGGGAGCTATAGACAAATGAGCCTAATGTCTGTGGTAGGTAAGTTACTGGAGAGGATGGCTATCAAAAAGTACGGCAAGATCTTGATCAGTTGGGCAAAGGGTCGATGGGAGATGCATGCAGATAAGTGCAAGGTTTTGCGTTTTAGGAAGTTAAACTGGGGCACGACTGGGTGGCTGGGGCCTGGAGAGTGTTACAGAGCAGAGGGATCTAGGATCCTGAAAATGGCCTCACAGATAGATAGATAGAGTGGTCAAGAAGGCAAGGTCAGCATGGACAAGATGACCAAAGGGCATGTTTTCAAGCTGCATGACACTATGTGTAATTAAATGCAATGGCATTATAAACACTGCTTGTTACAACTGACACTTGCACAGAAACCCTCCCTTCTCTATCTTCTAGGTATCTATAGTCACAGACCCATGACTCTGACCTCAGGTGCTGTCTGTGTGGAGTTTGCACATTCTCCCTGTGACCACCTGGGTTACTTCCAGTTGCTCCAATGTCCATCCCACAGACGCACGGGTTTGAAGGTTAATCACACTCTATAAAATGTCCCCTAATGTATAGGGAATCGATGTAAAAGTAGGGTGTGTGAATGGGTGATTGATGGTCAGCGTGGATTCAGTGGGTCAAAGAGCCTGTGTCCACATTGTATCTCTAAACTACACTCAGGAGTTGGGCACTTCTGGCAGTAGGGGTTAGTTGGGTCAGTCTACAATAAGTATTGGAGTTGCCTTGTTCTCAGTAACTGTTGTTTGGGTGTGCAATACAACAGACAGTGTTGCTTTGGACAGAACTGCAGGTGCTGGTTTAAGGTGAAGATAGACACATAATGCTGGAGTAATTCAGCAGGTCAGGCAACTTCTCTGGAGAAAAGAGATGAATTACGTTTAGGTTCGGGACCCTTCTTCAGACTGAGGGACTAACAGTCGGTTGAAGGTTTCCAACCAGAAACGCCACCCATCCTGCCGAACCCGCCAACTTGTGTTGCCAGCTTTCTTTTGAGACAGCGAAACAACAGTCATCATATCAACCAGGCAGCTCCAATTTATTTTGAGAAGGCATAAATCATGAATAAATTTATGAGGTATATATCTCGGAAAATATGAGACGAGGCTGTATGGATCCCAACAGGCCCAATTCTGGCTGAAATGATCATGAAAATTATTTAGTCACATTCATTTTAGATTGTTCAATACTGACATCAAAAATTATTGGGGTGCAATCTAATTTCTAATTAACTACTTCAAAAGCCCTCTTTGCTTTCAAAATATGGTGAGGAGTGGGAGTCAATATGCAACAGAGAGAAAAACTGTAGAAAATGCATCCTGAGTATATCCTAGAGCTAAAATGGCTAAGAAAGTCTGGTGTTGATTATTAGCAGAGGTTCACTGCCAGGAGAACGACCATCCAAATTGGACGAGACTTCCCTCTAGCACAGCTGCATAAATTAATCTCCAGGTCTGAAGAAGGGTCTCGACCCGAAACGTCACCCATCCTTCTCTCCAGAGATGCTGCCTGTCCCACTGAGTTACTCCAGCATTTTGTATCTACCTTTGATTTAAACCAGCATCTGCGGTTCTTTCCTACACAAAATTAATCTCCATCCTATTTTAAAACATTTTTTACTTTAGTGGATTGTTGCTAAAACAGCAGCAGAATAAACTATGCATGGACTTCCTGGAAAACATATAAATTGCCCAATTGGTGCCAGGATTGGAAACTCAAGGAAGTGCAAATGCTGGAATAGTGAACAAAACACTAAGTCCTGGAGGAACCCAGTGGGTCAGGCAGCATCTGTGGAGAGAATGGACAGACAATGTTTTAGGTCAAGACCCTTCATCCACCAGTGAAACTGGGGCTGCTTATTCCTATCATCATTTCAGTTACAACATTTTAATTGTGTTTTTTCTTTATGTAACTTTCAAATATCATTTTGGATTAAGCTTTCAGACAGTGGACAGACAAAACATCATTCTGACTTCTTGGGCAATATTCTGACAGGACTTTTGTCATAATTATTTTTAGGGTTTAATTTGAATTTCATCCATGGGGCTCCACTGTGTCTATCTTTGGTCTTTACAAATACATGCTTAATTTGTACCCAAAATATAACCGTACGTCGTGTAACTACTAATTTGCTATTATCCTCACGGATATCATCTTTGGTCCAGTTAATCTGTACCCAATCCTTCCTTCCTTAACTGGAATTGGCTCACTTTCATGTTCTCATGTTTGATGGTTTATTTCTCATTTTCATTATTATTCAATGCCGATTTAAAAATTCCCCTTCCGTCTCATTTCATCCACCAGAATCAGATCCAATTCCATCCTCAATGAGGATAAACTGAATGAATTGAACTAAAATGTTCATCCCTGTTGACCTTAACTCAATTTTCCCACTTAGATATCAATTATTGTTATAGATCTCTTAAATATTCATATTGATTTCCCTTCTAACTCAATGCTCTACCAGTCTACAGTGAATGTCTCACAACTAATTTATTGGTCAAAACAAATCGGATTCAGCTCTCAGCTCTCCAATATATCATTTCTCTGTAAGAACATCCACCGCAATCACAATGTGAAGATAGGTCTCGTCATGAAATATCTTCTCCAGAGCTACAGCCTGACCTGTTGAGTTACTCCGGCACTTTGTGTCCTTTTGCACCTCAATCATTTACCTTCCAGCCCAACCATATATACTAAGAGTTGAGAACCTAAACTGTTATATTTTATTGGTGTTTCATAGAGAATAATGTCATTTTAGAGCAGACTTGGAGTGGGAGATTGCAACCTTGACGTGGTCCGCCCTGTTTCGACAAATGCAATCAACCTGGTGTGTACAATCTAAGAAGATCAAATAGAACAAGTTGTCCTACAACTTGAGCTGTGCACGACATATGCAAGACAAAGAAGAAGAGCAGACTTTAGTCTTAAAAACGAATTATATGGATTACTATTAAAACACAAAGTACACAAATAACACCAGGGTAAGAACTCAACCAAGAAAAATAAGACCAAAATAGTATCTAAACTACCTAAACACACTTATGCTATAGGAGTGTGTATCGGAAAATAAGTATCGTAAATATTAAAAACGGACTTTAAACTCTTTAAAGTGAATACTATTTGTGTACTTGCAACATTTTAAGAAAGTGATCAACATGTTCATACATGTAAATAATGGAAATCATAAATTCTGGTGAAAAAAACTCAATAAATCACACACCAAAAGTCTTCATTCCCTTAACTAGATATAGTGCATCCCTTGCTCCAACAAATGATGACTGCATTATACAAAACAAAATTGCTCACCAAAACCTCGGAGAAGCTGCTCAGCTAACAAGTTTTAACAGAACATGGTTATCTTGGGAGAATCATGGGAGATGCAGTCCTCATGACAGCTATAGAGTGCACACAAAGAACATTTCTTTGCACACAATGAACAATTCTTCCCAGCTGCTAAAATGCAACTGAACCGTCCTTTAGGCAACATTCCTCTCACCAGCTAGAGAGCGGTCCTGACCTCCCATCTACCACATTGGAGACCTTTAATCAGACTTTATCCTGCATTACACATTGTAACTGTTATCCTGTATCTGTGCACTGTGGACAGCATGATTGTTATCATGTATAGTCTTTTCACTGACCAGATAGCACACAACCAAATGCTTTGCCCTGTACCTCGGATCACGTGACAATAATAAACAAAACTAAACTAAACTGTCTGCAACAGTATTCAGATTATAGTGCCAATTTTGCTGGAGAAATGTTTTGGAGTTTAATGTCCCAATTATTTCAATCGCTTCACTGTGTTTTACTGAATGAGAGTTAATTGGATCCTATTAGCATCTTGCAAAGAGTTCACCAACTACATAGAGATTCATTTCTGGTTGATTTCATCTGGCAAAGCGTTTGAATAACTCAGATGGTCATGCGGCATCTCTGAAGGGAATGGATAATGTTTTGGATATGATGTTAGAATGATGAAAGATCTTGAGGTGAAACTTTACCTATCCACTGTCTCCATATCCATACATGCCTGACCCACTGAGATACTCCAACACTGTGTTTTACTGAGACTCCTGTATAAACATATCAATAGCCACATGAAATCACCCAGAATCAAATCTCTCTGTATGTGCAGCAAGGAACTGTATCTGCTGGCATATACCGAAGATAGACACAAAGTGCTGGAGTAACTCAGCGGGTCAGGCATGGTTGGATATCTCCTTCTAAAGAAGATGCTGTTTAACTCGCTGAATTGCTCCCGCACTCGATGAACCTCTCTGTAATTGATGGACTCTACGTATGATACCAATTGGTGTTTACAATTTTTACATAGAAAATTCTAATTAACTAACACTCAGTAATAACGATGAAGAGTATGAAAGAATTGAAACATTAAACTCCAAAATGGCACAACTGACATAATTGGCACTGTTATATAAAGAAGTCTATTGGATAAGGCTTGAAACATAAGCTCCAAATGCTTATTTCAACATTTATACAAAATCTAGCAGCACTATTCATACAATAGTTTCCCCTCGTGCCTTGGTCAGTATTTATTTCTCACTCATTACAGAATCAAAACTGACTTGACCTGTGGAATTAATTTAGTTTAGTTTAGTTTAGAGGCACAGGTTCTTCGGCCCACCGAGTTCGCACTGACCAGCGATCCCTGAACATTAACACTATCCTACACACACTATTCAATTCAATTCAACTTTAATGTCATTGCACAAATACGTGTATGGGTACAACGAAATGCAGTTTAGCGTCAGTCCGTAGTATAGTGCAATATAGAAATAAAAATACAGAATAAGCAAACAATGTGGACGGAGAGACTGGAGAAATCTATTGGCAGGACTCCGAGTTCAGCAATGTGATGGTATTATTGTAGAAGCTGTTCCTCATCCTACTAGTACGAGACCTGAGGCTCCTGTACCGCCTCCCTGATGGGAGGAGGACAAACAGTCCATGGTTGGGGTGTGAGGGGTCTTTGATGATCTTCCCGGCCCGTCTCAGACACCGTTTTCGGTGGAGGGCATCCATGGCAGGGAGCGGGGCACCGATGATGTGCTGCGCGGTTTTCACCACCCGTTGTAGTGCCTTCCTGTCCGCTACGGTGCAACTGCTGTACCATACCGTGAAGCAGGTGGCCAGGATGCTTTCGATGGTACAGCGGTAAAAGTTGGTCAGGATCCGGGGGGACAGGTGGGCTTTCTTGAGGCTCCTCAGGAAGTAAAGGTGCTGCTGCGCCTTTTTGATCAGCTTGGAGGTGTTGAGGGACCAGGACAGATCCTCCGAGATGTGTACCCCGAGGAATTTACACATAAACCAAGCCAATTAACCTACAAACCTGCACGTCTTTGGAGTGTGGGAGGAAACCGAAGATCCCGGAGAAAACCCACACTGCCACGGGGAGAACGTACAAACTCCGTACAGACAGCACCCATAGTCGGGATCAAATCCGTATCTCTGGTGCTGCAAGCGCTGTAAAGCAGCAACTCTACACCAACACCAACGTGGCCACCCTCTGTTTCATTAAAACTCCGCCACAAAACTTAAGTACAGTTCACTCACTCACCAATATATTGAGGATCAAATCCCTGTTCTCATATTACCCCATGGATTTACAATATATTGGCTAAACTTGTGGCTGGATGGCCAGGTTTGCTTTCTCAATTATCGTACCATGACAGATCACGGGCGCATACGACTGTGGAAGATGACTTGCGTGTAAACTGAGATCACATCGCAATCCCGAATCATGCCTGGGATCGCTGAATTGAGGCGAGATCAGAATTCAGCTTCAGCATCAAATTGACTTTAGGGACTCCAAAGCCAAAACCTGAAAGAACAAATAAACGTAACCTTTTTTAACAATGCTAATCAGACCTGAGAAACATATATTCAATTAGCAATCTCAATATGCACTTGAGTATTTACTTTAGTTAGAACAGACAATAAAACTAATACGTATGCAGTCTGCATTTTTACAAGAATGATCCCAGGGATAAGTAGGTTAACATATGATGAGCATTTGACAGCGCTGGCCTATAGTTTCTGGAGTATAGAAGAATGAGGGGGGACCTCACTGAAACGTATAGAAAAATGAAAGGCTTGGATAGAGTGGATGTGGAGAGGATGCTTCCACTAATGGGGGAGTCTAGGACTAGATGTCATAGCCTCAGAATTAAAATATGTTTTTTTAAGAAGGAGATGATGAGGAATTTCTTTAGTCAGAGGATGGTGAATCTGTGGAATTCTTTGCGGAGGCAAAGTCAGTGGATGTATTTAAGGCAGAGATAGATAGATTCTTGATTAGCAGGGATGTCAGAGGTTATGCGGAGAAGGCATTGGGGGTTAGGAGGAAGAGATAGATCAGCCATGATTGAATGGCAGAATAGATGTGATGGGCCGAATGGCCTTTCAATCCTATCTCTTTTGATCTTATGATTAAAGACATTAACAGTTTGTAGGATCATTTAAAAAAAATCATGATGACTGGTTAATTTAAATTTACAAGAACCCAATAGACATCATGATTCAGAAAATGGTAATGAATAGTGAAGCAGAATCAAAGGACCCACTAACTCCAACGGCTCCATTTTCTTATGTTCTCTTGGCTAATTTGCTGTATCACATGGCATTTCTGTGTCTGCATCATTCATTTATACAGAATTAGATATCTATCTGAAAGTCACGATAATCAAAAGCCTATAAATTTTCTATCCTCTAACGCTAACCTAAACTTTTAAAAATAGACATCAAATCTAGTAATGATGAAATTTACTTAGTCCAATTCAATTTAGCATTACATAATGATAAACACGCAATGCATTCTGACAATGATGAACTAATTTGAACTTTATGAACTTTATGAACTTTATGAACATTCTGGATTTCAATCCCAGGCAGAAAGAGCTCCCATTTCTTGCATCCTCGTGCTCTGTCGATAGAGACAATCTTTATTCAAACACATTTCCCCCACCCACCAAAGGGCAAAATCCACCAAGCTGATCTGGCGATAACCTCAGCCGAGTTTAAGCGAACACAGCTGTGCTTGACCGTCGAGTGTTAAAACATTATTGATTACGATCAGCAGTGTGGCTGGGATGCAGGAAATGATTGGAGATACTGATCGATGGGGACGCTGATGTGGTGTGGGGGGGGTGGTGTGGGGGGGGGGGGGGGGGGGGGGGGGGGGGGGGGGGGGGGGGGAGGGGGGGGGGGGGGGGGGGGGGGGGGAGTGAGGGGGGGGGTGTGTGGGTGGGGGGGGGTGGTGGGGGGGGGGGGGGGGTGGGGGGGGGGGGGGGGGGGGGGGGGGGGGGGGGGGTGGGGGGGGGGGGGGGGGGGGGGGGGGGGGGGGGGGGGGGGGGGGGGGGGGTGGGGGGGGGGGGGGGGAGGGGGGGGGGGGGGGGGGGGGGGGGGGGGGGGGGGGGGGGGGGGGGGGGGGGGGGGGGGGGGGGGGGGGGGGTGTGGGGGGGGGGGGTGGTGGGGGGGGGGGGGGGGTGGGTGGGGGGGGGGGTGGGGGGGGGGGGGGGGGGGGGGGGTGGGGGGGGGGGGGGGGGGGGGGGGGGGGGGGGGGGGGGGTGGGGGGGGGTGTGTGGGGGGGTGGGGGGGGGGGGTGGTGGGGGGGGGTGGGGGGGGTGGGGGGGGGGGGTGGGGTGGGGGGGGGGGTGTGGGGGGGGGGGTGGTGGTGGGGGGGGGGTGGCGGGGGTGGTGGGGGGGTGGGTGTGTGTGGGGGGGGGTGGTGTGTGGGGGGGGGGTGGGGGGGTGTGTGGGGGGGGGTGGGTGGTGTGGGGGGTGGTGGTGTGGGGGGGGGTGTGGGGGTGGTGTGTGGGGGGGGTTGGTGGGGGGTGGGGGGTGTGTGGTGTGGGGGGGTTGGGGTGGGGGGGGGGGGGGGGGGGGGGGGGGGTGGGGAGGGGGGGGTGGGGGGGGGGGGGGGTGGGTGGGGGGTGGGGGGGTGGGGGGTGGGGGGGGGTGGTGGTGTGGGGGGGGGTGTGTGTGGGGGGGTGGGTGGGGGGGTGGGTGGGTGGGGGGTGTGTGTGTGTGGGGGGGGGTGGTGGGGGGGGGGTGGGGGGGGGTGGTGTGTGGGGGGGGGGTGGTGTGGGGGGGTGGTGGGGGGGGGGGGGGGTGTGTGTGGGGGGGGGTGGTGTGGGGGGGTGGTGGTGGGGGGGGGGGTGTGGGGGGGGGGGGGGGTGTGGGGGGGTGGGGGTGTGGGGGGGGGGGGGTGGGGGGGGGGGGGTGGGGGGGGGGGGGGGGGGGGGGGGGGGGGGGGGGGGGGGGGGGGGGGGTGGGGGGGGGGGGGGTGGGGGGGGGGGGGGGGGGGGGGGGGGGGGGGGGGTGTGGGGGGGGTGGGGGGGGGGGGGGGGGGGGGGGGGGGGGGGGGGGGGGGGGGGGGGGGGGGGGGTGGGGGGGGGGGGGGGGGGGGGGGGGGGGGGGGAGGTGGGGGGGGGGGGGGGAGGGCGTGGTGGGGGAAGGGTGGTGAGGGGGGTAGGGGGGGGGGGGGGGGGGAACCGCTTTTGTCGCCTCCTCCACGGAGAGATGACTTTTTCCATGTCTCCTCCCTTGCTGCCCAACACTAAGGATTGGAGCGGCCTTTCCCGGAGACAGTCCGGAGCTTCAGCAGCGGGCGCAGTGCGGACATTTTCATCACGGAACGGGCGAGCCTTCGCTGAGGGTCGCCAGAAGGGAGTGATCCGATCGCTGGCCCACGGCAGCCTGAAGTCGGTCTGTGGAGCTTCCAGCTGACACAGTGTCCAGAGCCTGGGATCCCTCGCCAGGGCTGGCAAATTCATTTCATTGCACTTTATTGTGTATGTGACAAATAAACCTGACTATTGACGCAGCCTGAAGGGTTTATTTACCTGCATGTAATATTATAAAACACACTGCAAACCAAAGCAATTTTGTTAGTTCCGATCTGTGTAGAGACTGAAATAAGTTGACAGAAAACCCCCCAATAGGAAAGTTGGTTGGTGCCTTGTACTGTCACCATGGTAACCACAACCATAACTGAAAGTTGCCTTTCAGGGCCCATTAAATCTTGCTCCTCTCACCTTATACCTTTGTGCTCCGGTTCTTGATTCCCCCACCCTACTTAAAACTCTGTGCATTCACCCTATCTATTCCACTTCATGATCTTATACATCTCTATATCATCACCCTCTCGGCATTCTGCACTCCATAATGAATAAAGTTGTTGTCTGCCTAACCTTTACCAAAACCTCAGGCCCTCAAGTCCTGGCAACATTCGTGTAAATCTTCCCTGCTCAATTACATTGTTCCTATAGCAGGGTGACCATAACTAAACACTACTCCAAATGCTGCCTCACCAATGCATTTTACAAATAAAATATAACGTCAACATTTAGTAGGTACACAAAAATGCTGGAGAGACTCAGCGGGTGCAGCAGCATCTATGGAGCGAAGGAAATAGGCGACGTTTCGGGCCGAAACCCTTCTTCAGACTGATGCACTTTGTCAACATTTAGTACCCTGACTGATGAAGGTTAATGCAACAAAAGCCTTTGTTGGCACTCCCTACCTGTGGTGCCAATATCAGGGAATTGCATACCTGTACTAGTACATCTCCCCCTGCTCTACAATACACCCCTGGGCCCTACCATTCACTGTGATGGTCCTACCATGATTAGTCGGAAGGTTTGATGGAGAGCACGCTTGTCTGATTTCAAATAGCAGTGGAGGTATTATTGTAGAAACAAGGAACTGTAGATGCTGGTTAATACACAAAGGCCACAAAGTGTTGGAGTAACTCAGTGTGTAAGAAGGAACCGTAGATGCTGGTAAACAGTGAAGATAGACAGTAAATGCTGGAGTAACACAGCGGGACAGGCAGCATCTCCGGAGAGAAATGTCACCCATTCCTTCTCTCCAAAGATGCTGCCTGTCCCGCTGAATTACTGCGGAGTATCTCAGTAGATCAGGCAGCATCTCTAGAGAATATGGATTGGATTTGGTTTTGGATCTTGGCCACTCTGCCCATCTGTCCAAGCTTAATCAAACATTGAGAAAAGTTCACTACCCGCCCACACAAGCATCCCATTCCTAATCTGCGCTATTTTTGCCCGAAGAATCATATATTTAAATGGTTGTAGAAATTGACATCTTGCCAGATGATGACATTAATTGTTGCGTTACTCCATTGTTCTGGAACTTTGCAATCTTTAGATTTTAGAGATACAGCGTGGAAACACCGAGTCAGTGGCAATCAGCGATTACCTAGCACATTAGAACTATCCTACATACGAGGAACAATTTTCAGAAGCCAATTATCCTACAAACCTGTACGTCTTTGGAATGTGCAAAGAAACTGGAGCACCCGGAGAAAACCCACGCCATCACGGTGAGAAGCTACAAACTCCATACAGACAGCACCTGCAGTCAGGATTGAACCTGGGTCTCCGGTGTTGTAATGCAGCAACACTACTACTTTGCCACTGTGCCGCACAATTCCTTTCTAATGACGGCCTCCGTGTGATGAGAGGTGTCTGCATTCGCCATAGAGCACATGACCTGTCCCTTGGTCATTATCTCATTATTCCCCTGGGTAAAGATTGTTCCACACTCCCTCGCACCCACCACTGCCTGTCCTTCCTCCACTACTGTTAGAATGTGCCATACTGTGACATTACTGCAATGGCTGATGTGCCATAAGAGCTGATACCCTCCCAGAGTTGTAGATGATACATGTACACACAGATAGTGTAGAATAGTTCTGCAGGTGGTGGGGTACACTGGGTGGCAGTGGCAGTGGCAGTGGCTGCCTCAACATTCTGTCTGTCCTTTCTTCTTTTTGTTATTTTTAGCACGTGTTAAAAAGTATGTTATACTGTTCTTTGCTTTGTTTTATGTGGGAGTTGGGGGAAACTTTTTTTCAATCTCTTATCTCAACGGAGATATGATTTTGTTCCATATCATATCTCCGTTCCCACTGAGACCTCACATCGCGGAGTTTGCGCTCCCTTTGCCGGGGATCGAACCTCTAACCGCGGGGCCTGTGGACTTTAACATCGTGAGGCCCGCGGTCTCTGGGCCGACTCGAGGTTCCATGCCGCGGAGAGAGTTTCAACGCTCCCGATGCTGGAATCTAGATCACCCCATCCTTGAATCGTCGGCTGCAGGGGCTTTGACTGCCCCGACTGCTGGACATTGAACTTTATTGCCTTCCATCACAGTGAGGAATGTGGAATCCACTGCGATGGATGTGTGTGTGTTAACTCCATAGCTAGAAGATGTATAAATATTGACAGTTCAAGTCGACTGTCATAGAACCATAGAAAATAGGTGCAGGAGGAGGCCATTCGGCCCTTCGAGCCAGCACCGCCATTCATTGCGATCATGGCTGATCGTCCCCAATCAACAACCAGTGCCTGCCTTCTCCCCATATCCCTTGACTCCACTTGCCCCTAGAGCTCTATCTAACTCTCTCTTAAATCCATCCAGTGAATTGGCCTCCACTGCCCTCTGTGGCAGGGAATTCCACAAATTCACAACTCTCTGGGTGAAAAAGTATTTTGTGTGTTTTTTTGTTGTTGTCCCATTAGCATAGGAACAAATGTGCAGAGAAAACCCAGAAAGATGCCTCAAATATCACTGAGTCCAACATTCATAGTTTCAACAGACAATTAGTATGCAATCTTGGCAAATCAAGCCATGCCCCCCCCCCCCCCCTCCCCCTCCCCTACATTAACAATCCTAGCTCTCACCATAGTGTACTCACTCCCTCCCATCCCATGTTTAAGGAGGCAATAGCTGACATTAACCAGTGCAGTCATGCTTTAACTAGCGGTGTCCAATAAGCCCTATTCTCACTGCCTGGCAGCTGGACATTGACATTAGAAATGCTCAATTATCAGTGAACTGCCTGCATTGAAATCAATAGGTACAGAGGCCACACGCAAAGTGGAGATTGTATTCTGCCAGGGTAGTTTACAACCCAACAATATGAACACTGAACTCTACAATTTTACGTAACTAACCAACAAGCCTACATTCCACCTACCGCTTCTGCCCCCCCCCCCCCCCCCCCCCCCCCCCATCTTCTCCCCCTTCTCTTCCCTGTACCCCACCTGCATGTGCACCCCCTTCCCCCTGGACTCACATTTGATGCCTCTTTTCTACTGACCTCACAGCCTTTTGTCTCCTTTTTACCTCTGACCTTTGTCGACCCATCTGCCATTCAACCCACCCGACCTGAATCTACCTATTGTCTGGCTTGGTCCTGCCCCTATCTCTCTTCCAACTTTTGTCCCCCAACTACAATCAGTCTGAAGAGTCCGGACATGAAACGTCCCACAGAGGAGGACATTTGTGTATTAATCAGCATCTACAGTTCCTTGTGTCAGCTCACTCTAGTCATTATCTTCAGATTTAATCTGCTTCATGTCTAATGCTATAGGGTGATTTCACTAAAGGTCACTGGAGCGTAGATCCGCACCCACGTGACCAAAATTCTCAAGTGGAGGACACTCGAGGGTTCGGTACATGTTAGTGGATGGGAAAAAACGCATTTTCCCACCCGTTAAAAACATAGAAAACGGCGAGGTTGTGAGCTGCAATTTACTGTGCCAGTCGGGGTGACCGTGAGGCACAGCTACCTAGATTTACAGGAAAAAAAAAGATAGCAAGTAAGGTAAATTCAAGAGGGAACTGAAGGTGCCAAATCAGCGGAAATGAACAGCCGACATTTGCCGTGGATATTTACAGGTCCAAAATATCGGGAATTATCGCGTTTGCTCGCTGAATTTCATCAAAAGTAAGGCATTATTAACTTACTTTTGATAAATTCAGCGAGCAAACACGATAATTCCCGATATTTTGGACCTGTAAATATCCACGGCAAATGTCGGCTGTTCATTTCCGCCGGTTTGGCACTTTCAGTTCCCTCTTGAATTTACCTTACTTGCTATCTTTTTTTCCCCCTGTAAATCTAGGTAGCTGTGCCTCACGGTCACCCCGACTGGCACAGTAAATTGCAGCTCACAACCTCGCCGTTTTCTATGTTTTTAACGGGTGGGAAAATGCGTTTTTTCCCATCCACTAACATGTACCGAACCCTCGAGTGTCCTCCACTTGAGAATTTTGGTCACGTGGGTGCGGATCTACGCTCCAGTGACCTTTAGTGAAATCATCCTATATTTTAGCATTCTGTGTTGAAAGTAGCTGGATAAAATGTTTCACAAATGATGGCTTTGAATCTGTATGGGGCAGTCTCAAATTTGAATTTGAGACTGCCCCATACTTTTTGTATTTCAAAAGAGTGTGTGTGGCTTCATCCAGGATTGCATTCTTTGAACATTAGAGGCTAAATCATTGTAATTCTTTTAATTACATCCACAACATGAGTAATGAAACAAAATGCAGAGGAAATGGATTGCATGAAACACCCTGTACAAGAGATTCTCATGTTTCAACAGCTCTATGGGCTGTGTATTGGGGGAGTAGAGGGAAAATAGGTAAGAAGATGACAGTTTGACTAAACATAAATTGGCAGAAGGAAATAGCCCTTTCATCACCAAACACAGCACTGAAGGACTCGAGTTAATTGCAGCAAATGATGGAATCTTAATCAGACTAGTGAAAGCCATCGTCAGCAGAGCCTAAATCTGCAATGCAGACAAAGCACTCTAGTCATCCTGCCTCTCTGTTGCATTGCAATGTAGAAGCCCATGTTTACTCTGAGGAAGCTTGCTACATTCCCACAGGAAGATGTAACAATGAAAGTAAGTTGGTGGGAAAACAGTAGAAGCACGAACACTGTCTACACAACCCAATTACAAACCTGGTCATTTGACTCCTTTTACCACATTACACAGATTTACAAGGTAGCAACTCGTGAACTTCGGCAATGTAGAAACTTGCATGGATATTAAATAATTTAGCAACAATTTTTCAGGAGATCTAAAGGCGATCTCCAACATGTTTAATCTCCAACATGTAGATTTTGGTTGTTTATGAGAAAGATTTTTTCATAAATTAAAGGAAATTACAATCAAAGAGCCTTACATAAATTAAGCCAGAGAATGTAGACAAAAGTGCTGGAGAAACTCAGCGGGTGCAGCAGCATCTATGGAGCGTAGGAAATAGGCAACGTTTTGGGCCAAAACTCTTCTTAAGCCAGATAACATTTGTACAATGAGAACTGAACTTAATAGTTATGAATGACAAACTTCCTAAGTAATTGCTGAAGGATATTAAATAAAATACATCCATTTATTGTGATTCACCTGCAGAACTGACCATATAGTGGTCAAGATAGGAAAAGCTGTAAAATCAAAGAGCAAACTTAGATATTGTGAATGTTGGCCATGAACAAAGTCGATATTTGAAGACTGCTTCAAGGTTGGATACCAAACTGTGGATAACAAATGGGCTCTGTGACCGTTTCCATTCTGGAAAATCTTTAAAAAATCCTGGAGCACTTTGTTACGAGTGCCCATGCTCCATGATGCAGACTGTAGGTTTTACAGCCTGGTTTATTCTACAACAACCGTGGATCTCCTCCCGTCACCTGCCCAATCATGGTTTTATTTGGGGCTTTTATTGCATGGTATCATTTTGGATTTAGCTGGACCATACATCTTCTCTCTATTCGTGCCTGATGTCATATCACTAGGCTGACAGTGGTGCAGTGGTAGAGACCTGGGTTCGATCCTGACTACAGGATCATTTCTGTACAGTGTTTGTACATTTTCCCTGTGACGTTCTCCAGTTTCCATGCACACTCCAAAGACGTGCAGACATCACCATCTGCATTGAGTAGTTAGTGCTGTCCAGAACCTTAACTGAAACAGCCATATGGATCCTACATTGTGAGAATCAGATCAGATATAGGGTATTCTGCAGTAAAGGATTCAACTTATGACTCACTGAATAATTTTTTCTCATGTAAGCCGACATGTCAGAGAAGCTATTAAATACTCTCCATTTACAAGGTTGAGTGCAACTGTAAAAATAAGCCAAGTCGACAAGAACGGAGACAATCAACAAGAACAAAGCAGGAAACTAGATCAAAAATGTATTACTTCAATATTTAAACCATTCTCTGCCAGTGTGTGGTATATCACATCTACAAGATGCCCTCCAGCAACTTGCCAAGACTTCTACATCTTTATGTTAAAGTAAGGTGCAACAGGAATTTGGTGACACCACCATCCACCAAAACCCCGACAAATTGCGTACTATTCTAACATGGAGTTAAAATGCTGGAGCTCCCTACCTAGTAATATTGTGGGAGCACATTCACTCTGTGCTATGCAATAGAACTGGACGACCAGGGGATAGGAAATAACCGTTGGCTTTCCCACCCTCCATAAATCAGCCCATAAAAGAATTATTTGCTAACCTTGTCCACTCAATGCAGATCAGTGAAGTTCTTGCAAAGCTGCATCGATAGTCACAAGCCCCAGATCTTGTCACTGTTCTCAACAACTCTCTGTGCCAGCTGCCATTCAAGTATACGCCCAGATGGCTTCTGGCACTTGGAGATAAAGTATATCTTATATACTTTGAATTCTTCCTCCTCCAAAGCATGTTGGGAAGGCATTAATTACATAATTTAAATTAATGACAGTGCTGCCGGTCCACAAATGCTGTACAGTCTTTGCATGTCAATGTCCACCTGATATCCTAACATTCTAACATCTTAAAGCCTACTTTTCCTCATTACATTAGAGATTAGACTTTATTAATCACCTTATTCTGGGGAAAATGAATCATGGAAATGTTTCCCTAATCAGGTTAACCCAGTGTGATTGTGAACTCCTGCTCCAGTAACATTGTATTTCTCCTTTAAAGGCAGCAAATGAAGTTTAAAGCAATGCAGACTAGCTTTAAATGGTGCTATTCACAAATGCCATCTCCTGCTGCTGTGCCAGGACAATCACTGACTTTCAGCAAGACACTAACCATTGTAAAGGCAGTGCAACATTAGTGGACGGCTGGAGTGTAATCAATGCTAGATTAAATTAACATACCTCCCAATCTTGGTTTTAAGGCCACCAAATTTAGCTGGGAAGTTTTTAAATAACACAGCATTGATTAAAAAGACGAGCACAGAAATAAACCACTGATGAAACCTTCATTTTCACAGACATATCCAGAGGTCCTCTTGCAACAATATTCCAGCCTTCATCTCGCTAGGTTTTGCAGCTAATATTCACAGTTCTGAGTTCCCACCGTTGATGGTGCATTCCTATCGTTTGTGGAACTATAATGGATTGCAAACTTGCACAGCCTGGAGACAAACATCAAGTTCAACATGAAAAAAAAAACAGCTTTAGTTCTTTATACACCAGTTCTGGTAAACTGCATACTTTTATATTTCATTTTGAAAAACAAAACAACGGAAAACCATTTGCAATTCATTCGATTTCTGTAGCGTAGAAACGTTTAATTCCCCGCATAAAGGAAGGCACGAACAAAGCCACCGCTCAAATGATGCATTTCTCAGCTATTTTCACGAGCAGCAACTAAACGGTAGGAAATGTATATGCAAGACAACGCCGTCTACAGATACCAAAAAAAGAGTTCCAATGAATGTAGGAACTGGACTAAGAGTTAAATAAGGCCAAGGTTTTTAAAATAAAAATGTAAATAGTATCAGAGAAAAGAACTGATTAGATACCACATTGCTGTGAAATTTGAATCAAATAATATTTTAGCCCGTCAACTCTGCTCAGTGATTTTAAAAGAATAGTTCGTGCCCAGACCCTTGGAATTGGCAAGTTTATACTGGAACTTTTCACAGTCTGAGTAAGAACATCTTGGCAATTGAACAATAGAAGAAAATGGTCGAACATTTGGAGTACTTACTTGAGAAACTGTTTCCCCATGTATTTGTGAAGGTTGTTAGTAAAGTAGTGTCTACTCACTATCATTCTGCAAGCGACAAAACAAATGCAGAATTACTGTATTCAACTCAAAACCACTGAACTTCACACACACTGCAATCAGGTCACAGCTTGTCTCGTGTTTTGACATCAGAATACAGCAACAAAGGGACGGGAGGGGAGCTGGGTGGGGGGGGGGGGGGGGCTCAATGGAAAATTATCTGTTTCTCGTATCACCATTCCTTACAAAAACTGAGGCGGGTGGGTGGCAAAATAAAAAGTAACTACAACTATAGTTCACTTTGCCTTCGATCAGAAAGTTCCCCTTGATAGATTGTTGTTGTCAAAGATGAAAGTCACAAGCTTTTAAAGTTGTGATGGCTTATGAATGAAAAGAGTCAGGATTTAAATACGCACTTCTCAGATTCAGATTCAATTTTAATTGTCATTGTCAGTGTACAGTACAGAGACAACAAAATGCATTTAGCATCTCCCTGGAAGAGCGACATAGCAAATGATTTGAATAAATAATAATAAGTGTCGGGGGGGGGAGGGGGGTGGTGATTGGCAGTCACCGAGGTACGTTGTTGAGTAGAGTGACAGCCGCCAGAAAGAAGCTGTTCCTCGACCTGCTGGTTCGGCAACGTTCTTTCCCCCCCCCCCCCCCCCCCAACTTCTTTGCCCTTGTCACACACTGATGATCTCTCTACAACCTCCTACATTCCTCTCACTTTCTGGCCTTCTACCTTCTCTCGTCTCTTTCATTTCTGACCGACATTGCAACATTTGGCATCTCCCTCACTCCCTCTGAACGCACAGCCCTCCCACTCACTCTCCACCAATCTCAACCTTGCATCAAACCTGCCTGCAGTCAAAGGTGGTGCATTGGGGTCCAGCAAACTGACCACTACCTTTCTGAGGCCAAGCACCAGCTCTCGGACACCTGCACACGCCCACCTCTTGCCTACGATCTGACCAATGAACACCAGGACACTGACTCCTAAACCATCATAGATCTTATACTTTTGGCAACATCCCATCCACAGCCTCAAAACCATTAGTTCTCCAACCCCACACTGCCCTTTACTACATCCTACCCAAACAGGACTGCCTGGCTCTCCCTGCTCCTGCCCCACCTAATATATCTCTCTCATACCTTGATCTGTCTTGTCCCTCCTTCCCATCTACATCCGGGATGTAACACACTCTTCTGCACTTAAATAGCTTCCAATACCTTGTCCTCCACTGTCTCATCTATGCCATGGATGTCCAGTCCCTTCACCCTTCCATTCCCCTTCAGACATCAAAGCCCTTGGTTTTTACCTAGAACAGAGACCAAAGCATTTTCCTCTACTAACACATATAGGGAGGATCTGCAGATGTTGGTGTATACCAAAGATGAACACAAAAAGCTGGAGTAACTCAGCAAGTCAGGCAACATGTCTGGAGAAAATGAATATGTGCCATTTTGAGTCAGATGGACATTACAAACACTCTCCTTTGTCTACGGAGACCATAGGGAGATTATCAGTGTGTGACAAGGACACGTTGTCCTCAACCTCTACAACTTTTGTTTTGATACCTCTCACTTTCTTCAAATCTAAGATACAGCCATGGGCACTCACATAGACCCCAGCTATACTCTGGCTGTTCCACCCAAACCTTGACCCCAGTCCCCAATACTTTCCCTGCAACATTAACAATTGCTTTGGCATTGCTTCCTGGACCTGTATGGAAATAGTCAATTTCATCAACTTCACTAACTTCCACCCTGCCCTCAAATTCACTTGGACCATCTCTTACACATCTCTGACCTTTCTTGATTTATTTGTCTCCATGTCCACTACCTTGCATTACAGCTTTTCCAACCCAGCTTCTTGCAAGGAACCATCCCTTTCTTGTAGTTTCTCAATCTTTGCTGCAAGTGCAGAATCTTGCAGAATAGAAACATAGAAAATAGGTACAGGAGTAGGCCATTCGGCCCTTCTAGCATGCACCGCCATTCAATATGATCATGGCTAATCATCCAACTCAGTATCCCGTACCTGCCTTCTCTCCATACCCCCTGATCCCTTTAGCCACAAGGGCCATATCTTAGCTCCCGCTTAAATATAGCCAATGAACTGGCCTCAACTACCTTCTGTGGCAGAGAATTCCACAGATTCACCACTCTCTGTGTGAAAAATGTTTTTTCTCATCTCGGTCCTAAAAGATTTCCCCCTTATCCTTAAAACTGTGACCCCTTGTCCTGGACTTCCCCAAACATCGGGAACAATCTTCCTGCATCTAGCCTGTCCAACCCCTTAAGAATTTTGTAAGTTTCTATAAGATCCCCCCTCAATCTTCTAAACTCTAGCAAGTAATAACGAAAGGCATAGATAGAGTGGATGTGGAAAGAATGTTTCCACTAGTGGGAGAGTCTAGGACCAAAGGTCACAGCGTCAGAATTAAAGGGTGCTCTTTTAATAAGGAGGTGAGGTTGAACTTCTTTAGTCAGAGGGTAGTTAATCTGTGGAATTTATTGCCGCAGAGGGCTGTGGAGGCCATCAGGGGATATTTTCAAGGCAGAGGTGGATAAATTCTTGATTAGAATGGTTGTCAAGGGTTATGGGGAGAAGGCAGGAAAAAGGGATTAGGAGGCAGAAATCAGCCATGGTTGAATGGTGGAGTAGACTCGATGGGCCGAATGGCCTAATTCTACTCCTATAACTTGTGAACTTGAACGTGCTGCAAGGTGGGGTTTTCCACTCCAGGACATCTTCATGAAACATAGGTTTTTTCCCCCTCAACCCATCAGGTCTGCTCCGCCAATCTATCATGTCTGATCTATTCCCTACCCCCCCCCGATCCCATTCTCCTGCCTTTGGCCCATTGAGTCCACACCGACCAGGAATCCACTTAGTTATCTAGGGTCATATTGTCCAATCTAGTAATGTCCCCACATATATTTAACCACTCTAGGGGAAAGGAGAACAGGGCAGACGTTAAATCCATTTCATTTGCAATATCCAAAATGGCAACACATCTGGTAACAGTTTGATAATTTATAAAGCCATTCTGAAAGAAACAAAAGTCCAAATTACCTGTTACCGGTTCAGCTTCATTATGATTTTTGTTTCTGCTTCAATGGTGCTTAATTTATCAATGATGTTTACTTTTATGGATGTTTATTCAAGCTGACCTTTACTTATTTGCACATTACTGCAATGTGGATTAGTAGCAGTAGTACTCATTGCTTCATGTCCAGAAGCAGTTATCTGTGGCCTGACCTGTCCCCTGCCTTTGATATCATTAACCACACCTTCTGCAAAGCTTTCAGCTGGGTGGTGCCTTCTCCACCTCATTCCATTCTTTTCTGTTCAGTTATGTCCAGATCATTTAGTCATAAAAGCATTGAGTCTTACAGTGTGGAAAAAAGCTCGTCAGCCCAACTTGCCCACACCGGCCAACATGTCTCACCTGTTTGCATTTGGTTCATATCCCTCTATACCTGTCCTATCCATGTACCTGTCTAAATGTTTCTTATTGCAATAGTACCTGCCTCAACTACCTCCTCCAGCAGCTCATTCCATACACCTACCACCATTTGCGTGAACATTTTACCCCTCAGGTTCCTATTAAATCTTTCTCCCCTCACTTTAAACTTATGTCCTCCGGTTCTCGATTCCCCTACTCTGGACAAGAAACTCTGTGTGTTTACCCAATCTATTCCTCTCCTGATCTTGTACATCTCTATAAGATCTCTACACCCCTCATCCTCCTGTGATCCAAGGAATAGAGTCCTAGCCTGCTCAACCTCTCCCTATAACTCAGGCCCTTGAGTCCTGGCAACATCCTCCCTACTCCTGCATTGCAATCCTCGTGTGCTGCCTCTTACCAATTTCAAAACAAAGGTGTAGAAACCTGTAACAATCCACCCGGTTGGCCGTCCACAAATGTATTCATAGCAGCTCCATCCACTCAGCAGAGATTCTAGATGGGTTATATTATTACTGTGGTACAGTGAAAAGCTTTGTCGTGCTTGCTATCCAGATAGCTCAGATTTGGACTTTAGACTTTTGTGATACAGCAAGGAAACAGGCCCTTCAGCCCACAGAGTCTGCACTGACCATACACCAGCACTATCCTACACACTAGGGACAATTCACAATTTCTACCAAAGCCAATTAACCTATAAGCCTCTAGGTTTTTGGAGTGTGGGAAGAAACTGTAGCGTCCAGAGAAAGCCCATGTGGTCACGGATAGATGGTACAAACTCCGTACAGTCAGCAGCCATAGTCAGGATTAAACTCGGGTCTCTGGCACTGTAAGGCAGTGGCTCCAGCTCTACACCATTGTGAATGGTGAAAACAACAGTAGAGTTGCTGCTTTACAGTGGCAGAGGCCCTGGTTCAATCCAGATATACCATACATAAACACAATCAAGTAAGACTCAAGAACAGTGCCGCAGGCTAAATGGACTTTGCCCCCTGCCAAAGTATCGCGCACCAACCACCAACCTGGACACACTGCAGCAGAGCCACTGTCGTGCCGCTGCCGATCGGAACGCCTGTTTAATTTTTTCTCCTGACCATAGACTCAATGGACACACGGAGAATCCTGTCTAAGGTCAACCCGTGGAAAGCAGTCGGAACCGACAACATCCCAGGACGTGTGCTCAAGGAATGTGCTGAGGAGTTAGCAGATGTGCTAACAGACATCTTCAACATCTCCCTTAGTCAGGCCATTGTCCCCACATGCCTCAAAACTTCCACAATAATCCCCATAGCGAAGAAACCAGTGGTTGCCTGCCTAAATGACTACCGCCCTGTCGCCCTGACCCCAATAATAATGAAGTGTTTTGAACGCCTGGTGAAACCCCACATTACTGCCAGCCTCCCCTCATCGTTAGACCCCCTACAGTTTGCCTATCGCCCCAACCGCTCTACAGAGGATGCCATCTCTACCACGCTGCACACAGTAATCACGCATCTGGAACACAAGAACACATACGCCAGAATCCTGTACATTGACTTCAGCTCAGCGTTTAATACCATCATCCCACAGAGACTTGTGGAGAAACTAACCCTGCTGGGCCTCAACACCACCCTGTGTCACTGGATCTTGGACTTTCTGACAGAGAGACCGCAGTCAGTCCGTGTTGGCAAGAACACTTCAGGCTCGATCACGCTGAGCACCGGCTCCCCTCAAGGCTGTGTGCTCAGCCCGCTGCTGTTCACACTGCTCACACATGACTGTGCTGCCAGATTCAGGGAAAATAAAATCATAAAATTCGCGGACGACACTACAGTGGTGGGACTCATCAGTGGAGATGACGAAACAATGTACAGGGAAGAAGTAGAACAACTGGTGGACTGGTGCGGCAAAAATAACCTAGAATTGAATGTCGACAAAACTAAGGAGATGGTTGTCGACTTCAGGAGGGCGCAGCCAAAGCATACACCGCTCAACATTAGTGGCACTGCAGTGGAGAGAGTGGAGAGCATAAAGTTCCTCGGTGTGCAAATAACGGACAGCCTCACCTGGTCCAGGAACACCACTGGGACCGTCAAACGGGCCCATCAGCGACTGCACTTCCTGAGGAAACTAAAACAGGCTTCACTCCCCACCAACATCCTCAGGACTTTCTACAGGGGCACGGTGGAGTCTGTACTCACGTACTGCATAAATACGTGGTACTGCACCTGCAACTGCTCGGACAGGAAGGCTCTGCAGAGGGTAGTGAGGGGAGCAGAGAGGATCATTGGCGTCTCCCTACCCTCGGTACAAGAACTGTTCCAGAGCCGCTGTCTGAAGAAAGCACAGAGAATTGCCAAGGACAAACTGCACCCCCTCCACACACACCTGGATCTCCTGCCATCAGGCAAGAGATATCGAAGCATCAAAGCCCGGACTACGAGGCTGCTAAACAGCTTCCTACCACAGGCTGTGAGGCTGCTAAACAGTCACTCTGCACCCACAGTCACTTGACTTGACTCTGCGGCTGGCACGGACACTTTAATACTGGCACTGGCCACTCAAATCAGCGGCCCCGGACATTTTTTATGATTGGTTTATTGTATTTTAACATTGTGTTTTTTTTTTACCTGCTTTTAACTATTTATACTGTTCCATCAGGGACTGGATTGTTTTTTAGTGTTATTATGTGTGAAGTGTTTTAAATTTCATGTGCGATGCTCCGCTATTCACTGGGAAACGTCTTTTCATTTTGCACTGTACAACTGTTGCTTGCAAGATGACAATAAAGGTTGATTGATTGATTGATTGAGTAGAGTGTTAAATTTGTTCATGATATATGTATTTTTATTTCTATTTATTTTTAATGCACACTGAATGGACACTGGTTGAGCAACGTTTTTTTGTTTCCTCTGGGTATCTGAATACTCAGGAAATGACAATAAAGATATACAACAGTAGATACTGTAGATCAAAGGGGGGAATAGAGAGTGTAGAATATAACCACATAACCATATAACCATATAACCATATAACAATTACAGCACGGAAACAGGCCATCTCGGCCCTACAAGTCCGTGCCGAACAACTTTTTTTCCCCCTTAGTCCCACCTGCCTGCACTCATACCATAACCCTCCATTCCCTTCTCATCCATCTGCCTATCCAATTTATTTTTAAATGATACCAATGAACCTGCCTCCACCACTTCCACTGGAAGCTCATTCCACACCGCTACCACTCTCTGAGTAAAGAAGTTCCCCCTCATATTACCCCTAAACTTCTGTCCCTTAATTCTGAAGTCATGTCCTCTTGTTTGAATCTTCCCTATTCTCAAAGGGGAAAGCTTGTCCACATCAACTCTGTCTATCCCTCTCATCATTTTAAAGACCTCTATCAAGTCCCCCTTAACCTTCTGCGCTCTCTAGAGAATAAAGACCTAACTTATTCAACCTATCTCTGTAACTTAGTTGTTGAAACCCAGGCAACATTCTAGTAAATCTCCTCTGTACTCTCTCTATTTTGTTGACATCCTTCCTATAATTGGGCGTCCAAAATTGTACACCATACTCCAGATTTGGTCTCACCAATGCCTTGTACAATTTTAACATTACATCCCAGCTTCTATGCTCAATGCTCCGATTTATAAAGGCTAGCATACCAAAAGCTTTCTTTACCACCCTATCTATATGAGATTTCACCTTCAAGGAACTATGCACGGTTATTCCCAGATCCCTCTGTTCAACTGTATTCTTCAATTCCCTACCATTTACCATGTACGTCCTATTTTGATTTGTCCTGCCAAGGTGTAGCACCTCACATTTATCAGCATTTAACTCCATCTGCCATCTTTCAGCCCATTTTTTCCAAATGGCCTAAATCACTCTGTAGACTTTGGAAATCCTCTTCATTATCCACAACACCCCCTATCTTGGTATCATCTGCATACTTACTAATCCAATTTACCACCCCTTCATCCAGATCATTGATGTACATGACAAACAACAAAGGACCCAACACAGATCCCTGAGGCACCCCACTAGTCACCTGCCTCCAACCCGACAAACAGCCATCCACCATTACCATCTGGCTTCTCCCATTCAGCCACTGTTGAATCCATCTTGCTATTCCTGCATTTATACCCAACAGTTTAACCTTCTTAACCAACCAATCTTCTTAACCAACCAATATAGTTAAATGGTCCTGTACTTACAGTGCAAAAGAGGTTCAAAAGAGTTGAGTGATTGTATCAAATGATAGTAGATCCTTCTCTGGGAAGAGCATGCAGAGTCACCAGTCTCTGGCGACATTTTAAGAACAATAATGAATGTTGTTACCAGAGTATGATGTGAAATGTTGATGAAAACAGTGCAGCAGGCATGGCTGTGATTCCATATCCTTTCTTGGACATTAAAGAAATTAAGGGATACTGGATTATTAAAGGTAAGGTGGCAACGAGGTTCTGATCTTGTAATTCATGTATTTGTCTGGGAAATGAGTAACACCTGCTTTTAAACCAGATAAATATCCTCTTCTCTTACCACACCCATGCTCAACACAAGGAAGACAATGTTCTTCCAACGTGGAAGCTTAACACGTTTTAACACTCTAACTCAGTTTCTAAACACTAAAGGCAATAGTTACACACACACCAAGGACGTATATCCATATATGGTTATATGGTTATATGGTATAAGGCAGAGAGACACAAAAGTTCAATCAACTTTTACTACAGAAATATCAGAGGTTCTAATCCTTTATTTTCGCATTCATAGAAACATAGAAACATAGACAATAGGTGCAGGAGTAGGCCATTCGGCCCTTCGAGCCTGCACCGCCATTCAATGTGATCATGGCTGATCATCCAACTCAGTATCCTGTACCTGCCTTATCTCCATACTCCCTGATCCCTTTAGCCACAAGGGCCACATCTAACTCCCTCTTAAATATAGCCAATGAACTGGCCTCAACTACCTTCTGTGGCAGAGAATTCCAGAGAATTCCAGAGATTCACCACTGTGAAAAATGTTTTTTTCTTCTCGGTCCTAAAAGATTTCCCCCTTATCTTTAAACTGATTTTACATTTTTCAGATGCGGATATCACAGATGCGATTTGTTTTAATTGTCCATCCCTGATTATCTTTGCAGACAGTGACAATGAGTCACCTTCTATAACAACCGCAGTATCACCAAGTTAATACCAGAGCTTTCTGAGTGTCTGAAGAAGGGTGTCAACCTGAAACATCACCCATTTCCTTCTCTCTAGAGATGTTACCTGTTCTACTCCGAAATGTTGTGTCTATCTTTGGTGTAAACCAGCATCTGCAGTTCCTTCCTGCACAGTTTTCCTAGGTGGAGCAGCTATTCATTTCCAGTATGGTGCTCTGCTTTCAGTAGCAATGTTACAAAATTTTGAGATTTAAAAAATCAAGTCTGCAATTTATCCCATCAGATAAAACATTAAAAAAAATTAATTTGGCACCAAATTCACTTTCATATCTCTAATATTTAAAAGGTTATGGCCATTTTCATACTCGGAAATTAGCATCTTGTTCCCTATTGATTTTCTATGGACATAACAAAAAAGCTGTGATCGTGGACAGTCAAAAGCCCATAAGTTTCTTAAAAATTAAGAGAATTGAATGAAATTGTCAGTTATCATGGATTGAAGCATTCTGAAACAAATATAAAATAATCTTACTTGGATGACCTGAAATTAAAGCATATAATTAGTTAGTTACCCAATTGTAGCTAATTCCAAACTTCAATTACTAGATCTAAACATCTATCCATTTCTTAATAAATTATTAACATTTTTAAATAGCCTAAGTGCCCAAATAATATTCACAAATATTTCACAATAAAACATGATTTTTAAATCTCATTTACATTAATTTATAGGCCAAATGGAAGGAATTTAGTTGCTGTGAATTAAAGTCCATTTTAAATCAGCTTTCTAGTGGGATCCTGTGAACGCGCTGGTTTAGAATGTTCACATTGTGGTGGATTTGTGCCTCAAATGCCCAGAAAAATACTGTGGGATTTAATGGGACCCAAATTAGCTACTCGCCACATTAAACTTTGTATAAAGGGATCTTAAGAAGCCCTTTTTAACGTAAAAATAAACAGCCTACCCTCTGTTGTCCCCTGTATGAGATCCAACCCATTGTTGGTGGTCGGGGGTTTAGAGGTTAATTTTTAACCTACTATAATAATTAAATAAAGCCTTTAAAACTAATAATAGCTCAAGCGAGGGAATCTTCCAGCGATTTTTCATTAATAATTAACTAGGTTGAAAAACCTCGATTTGAACAGTCTAGGGAAAATCGCGTTTTAAACCCGACCCCTCTAAACGGCGCCAAACCCGCGCACACGGGCCAGGCGGTGTGGAATGAGCTTCCAGTGGAAGTGGTGGAGGCAGGTTGGTTGGTATCATTTAAAAATAAATTGGATAGGCATATGGATGAGAAGGGAATGGAGGGTTATGGTATGAGTGCAGGCAGATGGGACTAAGGGAAAAAAGTTGTTCGGCACGGACTAGTAGGGCCGAGATGGCCTGTTTCCGTGTTATAATTGTTATATGGTTATATGGTTATATGGGACAGATTTTCAGCAACCTTCAGGTACGTTTTGCAACATACCTACTTTCAGTAATCGCAATACGGTCTCCTTTATACAAATAAAGTGAAAAAGCAGATTGGATGATCACTTTGCAAAGCCTTTATCCTAAATCCACAACAGCAATCCTGAACTTCAAGTTGTCGGCCACATTGACTTTTCATCCCATTCCCCCTCTGCCGATCTTCCCATGGAATCCTGCAATGCAGGCTAGAGGATCAACTCCTCATATTCTGTCAGGGCGGGGACATCTCAACCTTCCAGTGTCAGGAGCGTGTCGTCCAACTTTAGGTAACCCATTCTTTCTGTCTGTACGAACATTTTCCATTTCTGCCTTTTGTGATTTTGGCTAAGTTTGTTCTTTTCCACTGGAATCCACAAGCAGCTGTGAATGCATCACAACGCTGCTATAAGCAACGCATATCACAGACAAGGAAGCATTATCAGCCTCTATCTTCCTCATTACCCATTTACTCTGGTCCCATCTTACAAATTCTCTATGGTGTAGTTTGCCACTTACCATTTTCACCATTTTAAAAATTATTCTTTCTGAGTTCTCAAGCCTATAATGTTAACTGTTTCTGTTTCCACAGACTCTGCCTGACCTTCTGAGTGTTTCTAGCATGTTTTGGTTTTTAATTTCAGATTTCCTGCAGCCTGTTTATATCCCACTCCTCACCATCCTCTTCTCGGTTCACGATGCTCTCAAGTTTTATTTAATCCACAAATGTAGAAGCTGTGGTTTGTACATTGCTGTCCAGGTCATTAATACAGTTCAATTGGTTATTTATAGTCACGTATGCACAGCGCAGAGAAATTCTTTTGCACCGCTCACAAAATGCACAGTTGCTATATATTGGTGCTGTTTACAAAGAAAAAGTCTAAAGCCTGGTCCACATGTCAGAATTGCTGGAATGCCCCCGATCCAGGTAAGCCCCAGGTTGCTGCAGGTCCACGACCCAACATCCCTCTCCTTGTCTGACCACCTCTGTGTCCAGTGGGGGTGCCTCCTATGGCCGACCTTGAAGGCACTGGAGCCAAAGACGTACAGGTTTGTCGGTTAATTGGCTTGGTATAAATGTAAATTATCCCTAGTGTGTGTGGGATAGTGTTAGTGTGCAGGGATCGCTGATCAGTGCGGACTCGGTAGGCTGGAGGGCCTGTTTCCACGCTGTATCTCTAAACTAAATACCTGAAATACCCTCTCCCACCGGCCCACTCCTCACGTCCGTCGTCACCAGTGACTCCCTCCTCGACTATCCAGTCTTTGGGCTGCAGCTTCCTCCTGCAAGCAACGGCCTGCCGGAACCTTCTTCACAGCGTCTAACTAGGCCTGCCAACACACGTGAAACAGTGAACTCAACCTTGGCCAACATCTTTATTCACCTTCTTCCAGTTGGATACACCACTATTCACCAAGACTCTTATCGTTTATTACCAAGCTAACTTCATGCCCTCGCTATCTATGTCCCTTTTATGCCATGTTTCAACATCGCTGATTAGCCTTGTTAGGTGGCATTTTATCAAAGGCTTTTGGAAGTCCATGTACACCACATTGGCTGCATTACCCACATCAACTCCATCTGTTCTTCCAAAAACTATCAAATTGATTAAACATATTTTTTCTTCATCAAATCCTCCAGATGACCATTAATCCTGTCACGCATCAATGTTTTTAAAACTGCCAAAATTAAATTGACTGGCCTGGAGTTATTGGGCTTGTTCCTTCGTCACCTTTGGAGCAACATAGTCATCTTTGCTGCTCTCGAAACCTTTGGTACCATTCCGTTCCAGAGCTTTGGAAGATCATGGTGTCAATGATTTCCTTCTGTACTTCCCCTCAAAATCCTCGGGTGCATTTCCATGCGATCAATGTAACATATCCAGGCTCTTAGCTATCTGTTCCTTCTATATTAGAACTTTGTATCAAGCTTCAAGGGTGCTTTCAAAGTATTCATTTTGTATCTTGATAACATCCATGTGCAAGTCTGAAGAAGCGTTTCGGCCCGAAACGTTGCCTATTTCCTTCGCTCCATAGATGCTGCTGCACCCGCTGAGTTTCTCCAGCAATTTTGTGTACCTTCGATCTTCCAGCTTCTGCAGTTCTTTCTTGATAACATCCATGTGCAAGTTCCCATTTTTATCCTTAATGGTTACTTTGCATTTGATAAAGCACTTGTTACAACCAGTTGAAAACAATTTGGAAATGGAGCCTGAGCTAAGCAATAATTCTCCTGTTCATAACCATATAACCAAATAACCATATAACAATTACAGCACGGAAACAGGCCATCTCGGCCCTACAAGTCCGTGCCGAACAAATTTTTTTTTTCCCCTTAGTCCCACCTGCCTGCACTCATACCATAACCCTCCATTCCCTTCTCATCCATATGCCTATCCAATTTATTTTTAAATGATACCAATGAACCTGCCTCCACCACTTCCACTGGAAGCTCATTCCACACCGCTACCACTCTCTGAGTAAAGAAGTTCCCCCTCATATTACCCTTAAACTTCTGTCCTCTTGTTTGAATCTTCCCTATTCTCAAAGGGAAAAGCTTGTCCACATCAACTCTGTCTATCCCTCTCATCATTTTAAAGACCTCTATCAAGTCCCCCCTTAACCTTCTGCGCTCCAGAGAATAAAGACCTAACTTATTCAACCTATCTCTGTAACTTAGTTGTTAAAACCCAGGCAACATTCTAGTAAATCTCCTCTGTACTCTCTCTATTTTGTTGACATCCTTCCTATAATTGGGCGACCAAAATTGTACACCATACTCCAGATTTGGTCTCACCAATGCCTTGTACAATTTTAACATTACATCCCAGCTTATATATTCAATGCTCTGATTTATAAAGGTTAGCATACCAAAAGCTTTCTTTACCACCCTATCTATATGAGATTCCACCTTCAAGGAACTATGCACGGTTATACCCAGATCCCTCTGTTCAACTGTATTCTTCAATTCCCTACCATTTACCATGTACGTCCTATTTTGATTTGTCCTGCCAAGATGTAGCACCTCACATTTATCAGCATTAAACTCCATCTGCCATCTTTCAGCCCATTATTCCAAATTGCCTAAATCACTCTGTAGACTTTGGAAATCTTCTTCATTATCCGCAACACCCCCTATCTTGGTATCATCTGCATACTTACTAATCCAATTTACCACACCTTCATCCAGATCATTGATGTACATGACAAACAACAAAGGACCCAACACAGATCCCTGAGGCACCCCACTAGTCACCTGCCTCCAACCCGATAAACAGCCATCCACCATTACCCTCTGGCTTCTCCCATTCAGCCACTGTTGAATCCATCTTGCTATTCCTGCATTTATACCCAACAGTTGAACCTTCTTAACCAACCTTCCATGAGGAACCTTGTCAAAGGCCTTACTAAAGTCCATATAGACAACATCCACTGCTTTACCCTCGTCAATTTCCCTAGTAACCTCTTCAAAAAATTCAAGAAGAGTTTATGTTATCATAAACCCAATGCCTGATTCATTAGGTGATCCTAAGCAATAAGGTACACATACCTCATTTCATGTCTGAAGAAGGGTTTCAGCCCGAAACGTTGTCTATTTCCTTCGCTCTATAGATGCTGCTACACCCGCTGAGTTTCTCCAGCATGTTTGTCTGCTTGCCTCATTTCATATTGGGCACATTGGAGCCCACTTGTCACAGTATAAGCCAACTATTAGGTTTTTGTTTTCTTTCCCTTGTATGGAATATACCAGTAAAAAATATAATTAAAGTACAAATCATGGACTAATCTCAACACTGTTCATATCTCCTCATTATCACCTTTTCCACAGACAACAATGGATCATTGTGGGCTCCACCATTCCCAAAGGTGAGCTTATATTCACTGGAATTTAGAAGGATGAGAGGGTATCTTATAGAAACATATAAAATTCTTACGGGATTGGACAGGCTAGCTGCAGGAAAAATGTTCCCGATGTTGGGGGAGTCCAGAACCAGGGGTCACAGTTTAAGAATAAGGGGTCGGCCATTTAGGACTGAGATGAGGAAAAACTTTTTCATCCAGAGAGTTGTGAATCTGTCGAATTCTCTGCCACAGAAGGCAATGGAGGCCAATTCACTGGATGTTTTCAAGAGAGAGTCAGATGTAGCTCTTAGGGCTAATGGAATCAAGGGACATGAGGAGAAAGCAGGAACGGGGTACTAATTTTGGATGATCAGCTATTATCATATTAAATGGTAGTGCTGGCTCGAAGGGCCGAATGGCCTAATCCTGCACCTAATTTCTCTGTTTCTATGTTTCTTTGTTGATGCTGGCTTTGATCTGTTCTTTTCGTAACTTTCATTCATTTGGCCTTTGTACCTTTTCATGCCTCTATTTTTCACTCTCCCCTGACTCTCAGTCTGAAGAAGGGTCTCAACCTGAAACATCACATATTCCTTTTCTCCAGAGATGCTGCCTGACCCGCTGAGTTACTCCAGCATTTTGTAATATCTTCAATTTCATATTAATACAAGTATCAGTCCAAGCAATGTTGCTATGCAGCTAACAATGGAAAGCAAGATGTACAGTACATGCTGGTCAAATTTCCACACTGTTGTCTCTATGCCTATTACCTATTAAATGATCACAAAGTGGGGCAGAGAC